>NW_007246149.1:438519-459753 GCF_000164805.1 Carlito syrichta | reverse complement strand
GCTGGGCTCCGGTGATCCTTCCGCCTCAGCCTTCCGAGTAGCCGGAATTACAGGCTTGCGCTACCACGCCCAGCTGATTTTTTGATTTATTGTAGAGATGAGGTCTCGCTGCCCAGGCGGGTCTCGAACCCGCGGGCTCAGGCAATCCACTCGCCTCAGCCTCCCAAAGGCGCGGGATTACAGGCTGAGCCACCGAGCCCAGCTGAGGTTAAGGTTTTCACATATGAATTTTTGGGGTAGACATTCAGTTCATAGCAACAAATACTCCCAATTTTAATGGCATGAAACAACTATAATTGAGTCTCTTGCTCACAGGTCAGCAAGTCAGTGATGACTTGGCTCAGCTCAGCTCTGATTTAAATCTAAAGCTCAGCTTTAGATTTAACTCACATTTAAACTATATGCTTTGATACTCCTGTGACTAGTGGCTTCCTAGGGCAGGACTTCTGCTCTGTGTATTTCATTATGTAGCTCAGCATCCATTTGAAGCACGTTCTTCTCATGACAGGTCACCAGAATGCAAGAGACATGCCACATTCATGAAGCTAACATTCCATGAACCCAAGCAAATCCTGCAGCTAAGTACAAGATCAAGAATGCAAAGATTTCTACCCTACAACAGTGGGAAGTGAAAAGAATATGTTTTGAACGATAATCTAAACACTCTACCTGTGTGAGCTTTAATAAATAGCTAAATCTTAGTCAGTCTTAGAGTTCTCATGTCTTACATAAAGATGATAATAATAGTAGCTACTTTTAGGACAATTCGGAAAAAGGTGTGGTCTATAAAATAGAACACAGTTATTGGAGCATGAAAAGCATTCAACACAAGGATGTGAGAAAAAATGGGAAAAGCAAGATAATGAGGAAGAAATTAAGGGTTGACATCAAAAGTAGTAAGATTAACTTAAATTTGAAATTCATGAAAAGGGTACAGAAAAAGGATAGTCTTTATTAAAGTGGTCAATTTGCAATTATGGTCATGCATATTATTATTAGTTGTTGGACCTTTGCTTCTACTCTTATGCCATGTGTGAGAACTGTGTATATAAATCATGCTATGTAAAAAGGTAGACAAAATGTAGTAAAAAACCAGCATCTTGATCATTAGGCAATTGGGCAAATGTCATATAACTATAAGACTGAAGAAAAATACATAGCATGGGAAGATGCCGGTAATTAAAATGTGAACCATGACGAGTATGTGTAAGTAAGCAGTCATTTCTAGAAAGAACCTGTGGTTTGCAGGTATCCTGGATTTTAAGTCATTTTCTTAATTTTTGAATTTGGTCATTTTAACTGAATTATGTTTTCTTACAAAGTTTTAAAGGAAGACCAAAGGATTATATAATCCTATGAATTTAGGATTATAACCAGAGTCTCTGTATTGCTGCAGAGTTGTCTGGGATGTTTTTAAGAGGCTGAGTTGTGTCATACCACAGTCGATGTGGTTGAGCACTGCAGGGCTTCATCACGGAGGCAACATGCATATTGGGTTCACCCCACTTTGGCTGATTTGGTTGCTATATGTAGACATGGCCTTAGTCTCGACATTTAATCTCCTCATCCTCTAATATTACTTCCTTCCATCTGATAAAATCGAGTCTAAAAGCTAAGAATTCCTTAGTTCTCTTGAGTTAGAAAATGGTCTCTTTTAGTGGCATTTAACTGCTCAGCTCTAATTTCCATAAATGGAACACAGTGGTATTTGCTTATCTCTAATTCTGAAACTGACTCCTTCCATAAATATGCTTGATGACCCAAAGTTATTTTTAACAGCAATAACAATGATAACAAGGGATGGACAGTGTTTCTGCCATTTCGCCTGCATAGTTTCAGTTGGGTCTCATATGGCCTGCTTAGCAGGCAGGAAGGTGACTTACCCAGAGCACAACCTAGCTTTCTTTCTGCTCTCAAGACTGCCCCTTTCTTGTTCCTAATTCACATTTATCCAGTGTGGCAGTAGAGGATAGGTCTGCTCTTAGTAAAAGTGGGTTTTCCCTGAGTGTCCACTGTCAGGGTTTTCAGTCCTCTATTTGGTTTCTACCTGGTAATCTGCTGTCTAAGACTGTGCTGCAATAATGGAATACAATAGACTGGGTGGTTTATATGCAACAGAAATGTATTTCCCATGGTTCTGCGGGTTAGAAGTCTGAAATGAGGATGCTAGCCTGGCTGAGTTTTGGGGAGGACTCTTTTCAGAGTTGCCTGCACCAGAACTAGTTCTCAGCAGCCAGCTTGGTGCCTCCTTTATCTCTGGACCTCACATATTATCTCCACTTCTCCTGGGACAAAGGGTCAGGGTGAACTCTTTTCCAATTCAAAACAAAATGAAGGGAAAAAGAAAGTGCTGAAGAATCATCTTTCCACCTCCCTAAAGTCCTTGCTTTCCTTCATTCATTCATTTAACTGGTATTTATTGAGTACCTCCTGTGTGCAAGGCATGACAGATGACACTGCAGATACAAAGATGAATAGAACACTTTCTTTGTCCTTGAGGGACTCACAAACTAATAAAGAGTGGAAACAAGCTATTCCAAGTCAGTGTGCTGCAGTTTCAGTGTTGTTTCCCTAAAGCTCACGTTGAAATTTGGTCCCCAGTGCTGGAGGTGGGGTCTATTGGAATTTGAGTGAAGGGGGTGGGTCCCTCATGAGTGGTTTTGTGCTGACCTAGCAGCAAGGAGCGAGTTCTTGCTCTATTGGTTTCCAGGTAGTTGGTTGTTTAAAAAGCCTGGCACCTCCCTCTCCCACTTCCTTTCTCTCTTGCCACATGGCACCTGCTCCCGTTCCTCTTCCCCCCGTGAGTGGAGCTGCCTGGAGCTCTCCCCAGAAGCAGATGCTGGTGCCATGCTTCTTACACAGCCTGCAGGAGTGTGGGCCAAATACGAGGGGAACCCCAAAAATCAGAATTATCTGTCGGAGGGTGAACTCCTTGTAGTATAGGCTTCCTGGCTAGGTGAGTGTTGCTGATGTGGAAGAGGTGAAACAAAAAAACGGCAGAAGCATTAAAAGGCCTCAAAATCAACAAGTTCAGAAACTGTTTTGAGCAATGGAAATGGCATCTTGATAGGTGTATTGCATTAAATGGAGAGTACTTTGAAAGTGACTGAAGTTTAAACATGTAAGAATAAATACACAATTTTTTATTTAAAAAATTCTGAGTTTTTCTGGGTCTCCCTTGTAAGCTTTTTGTTGTTGTTGTTATTTATTTATTTATTTATTTATTTATTTATTTATTTTTGAATCAGGGAGTCTCACTTTGTTGACCAGTCTGGAGTGCAGTGACACGATCATGGTATACTACAGCTTTGACCTTCTGGGCTCAGGAAATTCTTCTGCCTCAGCCTTCCAAGTGGCTGAGACTACAGGTGCACATCACTATCCCCAACTAACTTTTTAAAAATTTTGTAGAGATGAGGTCTCACTATACTACACAGACTAGTCTTGAACTCCTGGGCTCAAGCAATCCTTCTGTGTCAGCCTCCCAAAGTGCTGGAATTATAGGCATGAGACACTGTACCTGGCCAAACCTTTTTTTAAAAATAAATTATCCAGTCTCTGTTGTTTTTATTTATTTACATTTTTTATTTTAAAGATGTGGAGTACAATTCAGGATTAGGAATGCAAGTGGTCATCGTACAGATAAAGTTTGGCCTCCCAAATTTTTTATTTCCTTGATGAAAAAAGTCCTCAAAGGGAAATGTTTTGCCAATGTGGAAGAGGTGAAACAAAAAATGACAGAAGCATTAAAACGCATCAAAATTGACAAGTTCAGAAACTGTTCTGAGCAGTGGAAACGGCACCTTGATAAGTGTATTGACCTCCCACTTTGCCTGGTTTGAGATCAGTTATTCTTATTGATGTTATGTGCACCCCCCGCCCTGGCAGTTTCTGGCTACTGCCAATCCCTGTCTTACAGTATTATGGTAAATATTCAGGGTCCACTTATGAGTGAGAACATATGGTACTCAGGTCTTTGTTTCTGTGATAGATCACTCAGTTATTACTTATAGCAACACTGAACAGACTCAGACAGTGTATAACTGCCATAAGGGAGGCAAATCCATATGCTTTGGAGGGATCTGGAGAGTTTTCTGAAGCCAGTGATTTCTAAATAAGACCTGAAGATCAAGGTGGTCACATATTTGAGATTTGCTTTGAAAAAAAAAAAAGGAGGAAACAGCATGTGCAAAGGCCCAGATGCTTTTTTAGCTCTATGCTGCATTGCATAGGTCTGTTAAGACTTTTTCCTCAAAAGATTGGAGAATGCAAAAGTGTGACCAACAAGTATGATGTCCAGGACACATCATCTTGGAATATAAGAAGGCAGACTGTCAAATGCTGAAGCTCATGGACTCTCCCTCCTTTTTTTTTCTATTTATAACACTGTTTCAAGGCTTTTGCTGCAACAGAGAAAACACATTCTTCCCATCAAGACCCATGCAGATCCTCCTTTTATCCAGAATGGAAAATAAGTCTGAATGGGTCTTTTGGTTCTTAATTTTCTTGTCTTGGAAACTGTAATGCTTGCACGTAGTTCAGTAAAAAAACATTTTAAAAAGAATTAGATATGTTACTATACTTGCAACCTGGAGTCTTTCCTTGCAAAGGACATCCTTGGAATCTTGGACCTTGGCCTTCTTCGAACATCAGAAAGAAGAATCTTTCCATTCCTTTTCTTGGAGCCATGTTGCTCCCCACAGTCCCCACCTGCATCTTCTCCATCACTCCTTGGTATTCCTTAATGTGGTTAGGAACACCCATAGTATCTGCCATACTTGATAACTTGCCCTCCACAACTTAGAAGGACTCAGAGAGTGCAGGGGTTAAAGGTATAGTCAGTATCATCTCAACCACATTTTGAACACAAAGGACATTTGTGGGTTTTTCTGGATTCCTATTCATGATAATATTATAATATAATATTTTGAGGGGGTATACATTCTAATTTGTAAACAAAGTGTTCTCGATTTAATTGTGTTATGTAAATTCTCCTTATAAGTTAGATATAAAGGATAACCATAATGATAATGTCTAACAACTGAGTAACTAATATGGGCAAAGCATTATTCTAAGAGTTTTGTGGGTGCTGAATCATTTAATCCTTACAAAAATCTTATGAGAGTACATATAATTATAGTGGACCCCTGTTGAGGACAAGAAAACTGACACAGAGAGGTTAAGTAACTTACCTAAGAGAAATGACTGAGATTTGAACCCAGGCAGTCTGACATTAAAGTCTACCTTCTTGAGCACCATTCTGAACTGCCTTTCTAGAAAAGCCATTGCAGACTATTTTAAAGAATAGTATTTTGACAAAATATTATAGTGATTAAAATGCCAAGTAAAAAGAGTAACCTCTAGTAGACATAGGGAGAATTAGCTATTAAATGTTTCTAAATTCCCAGAAAAATGAAACCTTTTGCTTATGTATTATTATATCCCTAATAATAATCACTAATAACACTGGACATTTTTTGTAATAGTTAAAATAATTAAAAATTCTCTCCTGGGCTGGGTGCTGTGGCTCAAAACTATAATCCCAGCACTTTGGGAGGTGAGGCGAGAGGACTGCCTGAGCTCAGGGGTTTGAGACCAGCCTGGGCAACTTGATGAGACCTCATCACTACAATAAATAAAAAAATAAGTGGGGCATGGTAGTGCATACCTGTAGTTCCAGCTGCATGGAAGGCTGAGGCGGAAGGATCACCCGAGCCCAGTAGGTAGTGGCTGTGGTGCCGTGAATGTGCCACCGCACTCCAGTCTGGGTGACAGAGTGAGACTCCAACTAAAAAAAACCAAAAAACAACCAAAAAACCCCTCTTCTGAACTGATTTATGCATATATATCACCCATTACTTACTAGGTGTTCATTCATCTCAATTTTCCCTAGAGTAAGGGAAACTGCCTACTAAAAGTATTATCAGTCTATGAGTGAAAACATATGGTACTCTGTTTCTGTAATAGATCACTGAGCATGATCGACTCTAAATTCATCCAAGTTGCTGCGAAGTACATATATTTGTCCTTCTTTATGGCTGCACAATAGTCCATTGTGTATATGTACCGCATTTTCCTTATCCAATCCAGCTTCAATGGACAACATGGTTGGTTCCATGTTTTTGCTATTGTGACTAGAGCTGCAACAAATATACGTGTGCAGGTATTTTAGGGGAGGGAAGGGGCATACCTCATCAACAAGGGTACCTGCATAATCAGTGTTTGTATACCTAACCCTGAACTGTACCCCACATTTTTATAATAAGAAAAAATTTTTTTAAAAGTATTATCAGTCTATTTGGCAATTATAAAATATTTGCATAAGACACATTTCAATTGGTGTCAAAATTTTAAAAATTCATTATAAATATATAAGTCTAGATGACCACATAAATGCAAAATGGTATGGACACTTGGAAGACAGTTTCTTACAAAACCAAGCATACTTATACCATACACTCCAACAATCTTGTTCCTGGTTTTCTACCCAAAGGAGTTGAAAATGTATGTCTACGCAAAAACCTATACACAGATGTTTATGGCAGCTTTACTCATTACTGCCCAAACTTGGAGGCAACCAAGATGTCCTTCAGTGGGTGAATGAATAAACAGGTGATGACATTTTGCTCAGTGCTAAAAAAAATGGGCTGTCGGGATACAAAAAGACACAGAGGAACCTTAAACGCATATTACTAAGTGAAAGAAGCCGATCTGAAAAGGTCGCATACTTATGATTCCAACTGTGTGACATTCTGGAAAAGGCAAAACTACGGAGTCAGTAAAAAAGACCAATGGTTGCCGGAAGTTAGGAAGAAGGGAGGGGTGAATAGGTGGATCTCAGGGGATTTTTAGGGCGGTAACACTCCTCTGAATGATACTGCATTAGCAAGTACAGGTCACACATTTGTCCAAACCCATAAGATGCACAACCTCAAGAGTAAATCCTAGTGTAAAATATGGACTTTGGGTCATATAAAGTGTCCGTATAAGTTCCTCAACTAGCTGGGCTCAGTGGCTCGGCCTGTAATCCCGCGCCTTTGGGAGGCTGAGGTGAGTGGATTGCCTGAGCCCGTGGGTTCGAGACCCGCCTGGGCAGCAAGACCTCATCTCTACAATAAATCAAAAAATCAGCCGGGCGTGATAGCGCATGCCTGTAATTCCGGCTACTCGGAAGGCTGAGGCGGAAGGATCGCTGGAGCCCAGCAGGTCAAGGCTGCGGTGGCCGGGAGTGGCCCCTGCACTCCAGTCTGGGTGACAGAGTGAGACTCCAACTCAAAAAAAAAAAAAAAAAAAGTTCCTCAACTGTAACATGTGCACCAATCTAGTGAGGGAGATGGTGGTGGTGGAGGAAGCTATGTGTGGATGGAAGAAGGGAGGATACAGGACATCTTCGCACCTTTCTCTCAATTTTTCTGTGACCTAAAACTGCTATAAAAAATTAAAACCTTCAATTTAAAAAAATGTAAAAAGGTAGCCTCGGTACCTTTCTGGAGAATCCACTGGGAAGGGAGATGCCGGGAGAGGAGGGGCTGTGAGGACACCTGAGGCAGCCCTGGGAATATCTGAGCTCATAGGCAGACCTTCTGAAGCCTGTCCACAGTGGGTCCTCCCTTAGCTGAGGCTTGAGGTGACCCAGTCAACATCTTGGTTGCCCACTGTGAGAAACTCTGGCTGGAACCACTCAGTGAATTGATTTCTGACCCACAGAAACTGTGAAATAATAAATGTTTGTTGTTTCAGCTGCAGTGTTTTGGGATCATTTATTTACAGCAATAGATGACTAATGTGCTCTTCAGTTTCAATCCCCAGAGATCATCAGTATTAACAACATCAGTATTGATATGCTTATCATTCATATGCCACAGTCAAATATGCATATGTGCACAAATACACACATTTTTTTCTGACAAAAACAGGACTTTATGATTTTATGGAGTAAGTTGTATTTTAGTCATGCAAGAAGCCATGCACATCTCTCCATGTCAATAAGTATACATCTAACTTACTATTTCTAAACTGCTAAACAATATTCTATCTACTTTGATGGATATTTAGATTGATTACAATTGATTACAATTTTTTTTTTTACATTCCAGATAATGCTGCCTCAAATATTGCGGTAATAACATCTTTGTGTACTTTTTGCTTCTAGTGTGTTCATCATAGGATCGTGCTCTTTTTCTTATGTAAACTGATAATTAGTCCACAACTGAGTTTTTTTATCCAAAGAAAACATAAATAAAAAATTTGGAGTTTAAAGAATAAAGAAAATAAGCTACTCTGTATTGCTCATTTAATTCACTGACACTGATACTGATCTCTGTGAATTTGTTTTTGGTTGAGTTCAGGATGATTCTCTTGGCTGTAGGATTCTATATTATAGGCACTTTTATATGGAGACTGGGGGGTCATGAGATTAATTTGCCAATTTTTTGTATTTTGTAATTCTCTTAGAGTTCTGGAGTTTCATCTCCTTCACCGTGTGACTGCTTCCTCATTATTTCTTTTGTTTTAGATTTTTCTCTTTTTAATGTTAAAATGTTTTAAAAGGTCTTACAAAATTATATGATTTAGACTTTTAAAAGTATCTTAACTCTTTGGAAGAAAAGTTATTAGGCCGGGCATGGTGGTTCACACCTATAATCCCCGTACTTTGGGAGGTCGAGATGAGAGGATTGCCTGAGCTCACGGGTTCAAGACCTCATCTCTACAATGAATCAAGAAAAATTAGCCAGGCATGATGGTGCATGCCTGTAGTTCCAGTCATTTGGAAGGCTGAGGCAGAAGGATCACATGAGCCCAGCAGGTCGAGGCTGCAGGGACTGTGAGCATGGCACTGCACTCCAGCCTGAGTGACAGAGTGAGACTCCAACTCAAACAAAACAAAAGTAAGTAATTACATACATTTAATAAGTTAAATATTACTAAATGGATGGCACACAAGGTTTTGGTATGGTTATTGTGATCAAAGGAAAATAAAGCTGATCTTTCCATAGGAAAGTGGTATTTCACAGGAAAGAAAAGTTTAGTGTAGAGTTTAACTATGCAAATAAATAAAAACACTTTCTTGTCTGGTTCAGATTCAGGTTATATGAAGAGTAGGGCCCAGGTTTAAATCAAAGCATCAAACTCTCTCTGTATAATTAATTTTGCTACAGGAAGTCCTTTAGCTCCAAGTTTGAGATCCCTTAAGATCTTAATACAGAAAATGTCCAAAGGGCTCACCTATGGGCTGCCTGCAGTATAGAAATGGGGATACAAATGGTGAATGACAGGGTTGACTGTATTTTCTTTCTTTCTTTCTTTTTTTTTTTTTTGAGTCGGAATCTCATTCTGTCGCCCAGACTGGAGTGCAGGGGTCGCTACCGGCCACCGCAGCCTCCACCTGAGGCTCCGGCGATGCTTCCGCCTCAGCCTTCTGAGTAGCCGGAATTACAGGTGCGCGCTACCATGCCCGGCTGATTTTTTGATTTATCGTAGAGATGAGGTCTTGCTGCCCAGGCGGGTCTCGAACCCGCGGGCTCAGGCAATCCACTCACCTCAGCCTCCCAAAGGCACGGGATTACAGGCTGAGCCACTGAGCCCAGCTGACTGTATTTTCAAAGGTCCTAAAGGGGTCTGATCTTTGCAGGTTCCTGAAGGAGTTGAGAAAGTAAAGGCCACCACTTTGAGACAGTGAAACTTTTATTTGTTGTTGTTGTTGTTATTTACAAGTCTCTCTTAAAATTTTTTTGATGTATTTTAGAATTGTGGGGTACATGTGAGGATTTGTGACATAAGTAAATTGTGTGCAGATGAGGTTTGGGCTTCCGGTGAGCCCTCTCTCCCCCGCTACTGGACCTGATAGTCCACAGGTAGCCTTGTGCCCCTTGAACTCTATTCCATCCTCTTTCCATTAGTAGTGCCCAGTGTATGTTTTTCCCATCTTTGTGCTCAGGGTTTGGGGCCTGCTTATGAGTGAGAAGATGCAGTATTCCGTTTTTTGTTTTTGTTTCTGGTTTTGTTCACATAGAATGATGGTTTCCAGCTACATTCATGTTGCTGAAAAGGACATGATTTTGTTCTTCTTGATGACTGCGTAGTATGCTGTCCTGTATATGTTCATTTTCTTTATCCACTTTTGATGGGTATCTGGGTTGGCTCCATGTTTTTGCTATTGTGAATAGTGTTGCAATGAACATATGTGTGCAGGTGTCCTTTTGGCAGAGTGATTTGTGTTCTTCTGGGTATGTTCCCAGGAGAGGGATGGCTGGATTATATGATAGCTGAATTTTCAGTTATTTGAGAAAATACCACACAGCCTTCCACAAGGTTGAACTAGCTTACATTTCCACATTCACGCCAACAGTGTTAAACAATCCCTTTTCTCCACAGTCTTGCCAACATCTGCTGTTTTTTGACTTTTTAATAATAGCAATTTTGACCAGTATGAGGTGGATTCTCATTGTGGTTTTGATTTGCATTTATCTGATGATTAGTGAAGCTGGGTATTTTTAAATTTTGTTTTTGAGTTGGAGTCTCACTCCATCTCCCAGGTTGGAGTGCAGTGGCACGCTCACAGCCACCCCATTGTTGACTTGCTGTGCTCTGGTGATCCTTCTGCTTCAGCCTTCCAAGTAGCCAGAACTATAGGAGCACGCTACCATGCCCTGCTAATTTTTGATTTATTGTAGAGATGAGGTCTTGCCAAGTTGCCCGGGCTGGTCTCAAACTTGTGGGCTCAGGCAATTCACTCGCCTCGGCCTTCCAAAGTGCTGGGATTACAGGCTGAGTCACCGAACTCTGCCAGATGAGCATTTTAAAAATATGTTTGCTGGATGCTTGGATGTTTTCCTTTGAGAAGTGTCTGTTCATGTCTTTTGCCCATTTTTCAATGGGGTTATTTGTTTTTTTCCTGTCAGTTCATTTGAGTTCTAGATCCTAGATGTTAGGACTTTGTTGGATGCATAGCTTGCAAAGATTTTTTTTTTTCTCATTCTGTGGGTTGTCTCTTTACTCTCTTGAGTAAAGAGTTTCTTTTGTTGTGCAAAAACTTTTTAGCTTGATATGGTGCAACCTGTCAATTTTATATTTTTATGCATTTGCTTTTGAGGACTTGGCCATGAATTCATTGCCTACTCTGATCTTCAGGAGGGTGTTCCCTGTTTTCTTCTAACTTTCTTACAGTTTGAGGTTTCACAACTACATCTTTGATCAATTTTGAGTTAATTTTTGTATATGGTGATAGGTAGGGGTCCAGTTTCCTTCTTCTGCATGTGGTCGGCTAGTTTTCCCAGAACTATTTGCTAAATATAGTTTCCTTTCCCCAATGTTTATTTTTGTTGACTTTGTTGAAGATGAGTTGGTTGAAGGTCTATGGTTTTATCTCCAGATTCTCTGTCCTGTTCCATTGGTCTATATGCTTATTTTTGCAACAGTACCATGCTGTCTTGATTACTGTAGTTTTGCAGTAAATTTGAAGTCTGGAAGTGTGATACCTCTGTTTTTTTTTTTTTAAACTGAGGATTGCTTAGTTATTTGGGTTTTTGTTTTTTGTTTTTTGTTTTTTTTGCTTCCATATGAATTTCTGTATTGTCTTTTCTAGGTCTGTGAAAAATGATGCTGGTAAATTGATAGGGATTGCATTGAATATGTAGATTGCTTTGGGTAGAATGGACATCTTGATGATATTAATTCTTCCAATCTATAAGCATGGGATGTTCTTCCATTTGTCTGTGTTGTCCTTGATTTCTTTTTGCAGTGTTTTGTAGTTCTCAGGGTAAAAGCCTTTAAACCCTTTTTGGCTTAAAGGATGCTGAGATATTGTGTGTGTGTGTGTGTGTGTGTGTGTGTGTGTGTGTGTGTGTATTGTGAATGGGAGTGCTTTTTTATTTGGTTCCCAATCTGCTTGTAGTTGATGTATAGAAATGCAAGAATCTTCTGCACATTGATTTTGTATCCTGAGACTTTACCAAAGTCACTTATCAGTGTGAGATTTTTTACATACTCTCTGGGGTTTTCTAAGTACAGAATTATATTAACTGCAAAGAGGGGTAATTTAACCTCTTCTTTTCTTATTGGATGCTTTTATTTCTTTCTCCTACCTGATTACTCTGGCTAGGACTTCTAGTACTATGTTAAATAGGAGGAATGAGAGTGGTCATCCTTGTCTTGTTTCAGTTCTTAGGGGGAATGCTTTCAGCTTCTGCCCAGTAAGTATGATGTTGATTGCAGGTTTGTCTTACATGGTTCTTATTATTTTAAAGGTGGTCCTGCAATGCTTAGATGTTTGAGGGTTTTTATCAAGAAGAAATTTTTGGATTTTATCAAAAGCTTTTTCTGTCTAATCAGATAATTATGCAGTTCTTGGATTTATACCTGCTTATGTGATAGATCATGTTTATTGATTTATATACATTGAACCAGGCTTGCATTTTGGGAATGAAGTCGAACTGACTGTGATGGATGATCCTTGAAATGAGCTATTGGATGTGAATTGTTAAACTCTTATTGAGAATTTTTGTTTCTATGTTCATTAGGGATGTTGGCCTGTAATTTTCTTTCCTTGTGGAGTCTTTGTCATTTTTGGGTATCAGGATGGTGTTGACTGCTTAGAATGACCTAGGGAGAATATCTTCCTTCTTGATTGCTTGGAATACTTTTAAAAGGATTGATATCAGCTCTTTCTTGCATGTCTTATAGAACTCAGTTGAGGAACCATCTGGCCCAGGGTTTTTTTTTTTAATTTGGTAGAAAGTTTTCTTATTACTGAGTCAATTTCATAGATTGCTATTTGTTTGTTTAGGGTTTCAAATTCCTGTTTCAATCTTGGGAGGTTGAAACAGGAATTTGAACCCCCAAACAAACCAATAAGGAATTTCTATATTCCTCTAAATTTTCTAGATAATTCACATACAGATACTTGTACTTATCTCTGGCAATTTTATGTATTTCTTCAAGGTCAGTTGCAACATTGTTTTTCATTTTTACTTGTGTTTATTCAAATTTTCTCTCTCTTTTTTTGTTGTTAAACTATTTATCCTTTCAAAGAAGCAATTTTTTTGTCTTGGTGATCCTCTTAAAATTTTCTTGGTCTCTATTTCATTTAACTGAGGAAACATCTCACTGCAAATGACACCCACAAGCTCAAGGTAAAGAAGTGGAGAAAAATCTTTCAGGCAAATGGAAAACAAAAAACAGTAGAAGTAGCTATTCTCATATCAGACAAAAAAACAGACTTTAAACCAATTAAAAAAAAATACACTGAAGGACACTACATAATGATAAGAGCTCAATCTTTGGACGGATTTCTCTGTAGATATCTATTAGGTCCAATTGGTTGAGTGTGGAGTTAAGGTTCTGAATTTCCTTATTAATTTTTTTGCCTTGATGATCTGTATAAGGTATTAATGGTATTAAAGTCTCAGACTATAATTGTATGGTTGTCTATGTCCTCTCTTAGTTTAATTCGCAATTGTTTTATAAATCTAGGTGCTCCTATGTTGGGTGCATATGTAGTCTTTCTTTTTTTTTTTCTTTTTTAGAGATGAGGTCTTGCCAAGTTGCCCAGGTTGGTCTCAAATCCCTGGGCTCAGGCAGTCCTCTCACCTCAGTCTCTGAAAGTGCTAGGATTACAGGTGTGAGAATATATATTCAAGATGAATATTTCTTGCTGGTGGATTGAGCTCTTATCATTATGTAGTGTCCTTCAGTGTTTTTTTTTTTTAATGTTTTAAAGTCTATTTTTTTTGTCTGATATGAAAATAGCTATTTCTACTGTTTTTTGTTTTCCATTTGCCTGAAAGATTTTTCTCCACTTCTTTACCTTGAACTTGTGGGTTTCATTTGCGTGAGATGTTTCCTGAAGGTAGTAGAAATGCAGAACGTGCTTTATCATCCAATTTGCCACTCTATGCCTTTTGAGTGGTGCATTCAGTCTGATCATGTTTAGGTTAAGTATTGATATGTAGGAATTTGTTCCTGTCATATCGCTGTTTTGCTGTTTAGGTTTTATGACTGATGTATATGATCTGTAAACTCTATGCTTGCCTGTGCTTTTTTGATGAGTAGAACCATTCTTTTGTTTCTGTGCTTAGAACTTTCTTAAGCATCTCCTGAAGGGCTGACCTGGAGGTAATAGTTTCTTTTAGGTATTGGATATCTAGGAAGGATTTTAATTCTCCTTCATTGATGAAGCTTATTTTGGCAGAATAGAAAATTCTTGACTGGAATAGCTTTTCTTTAAGAATGTTAAAGGTGGGATCTCAGTCCCTTCTGGCTTGCAGGAATTCTGCTGAGAAGCCTGCTGCAATTCCTTGGTAGGTGGTTTGTCCCTTCTTAGTAACCTTTAGGATTTTTTTCTTTCATGCTCACCTTGAGGAGATGAATTATGTGCCTGGGGGATGCTCTTCTCATGTAATACCTCATGAGTTCTCTGGATCTCTTGCATCTACATGGCCACCTACCTAGTAAGATAGGGGAAATTTTCTTGAATTACATCTTGGAAGGCTCGTTCCAAGGTATTCTCAGCTTCCTTTTGTCTCACGGATGTTAATCAACCATAGATTTGGTCTCTTTTCATAAACCCAAATCTCTCAGAGGCTTTGTTTACTCTTCCCAAGCCTTTTCTTCTTCTTTTTTTCTTTTTTGTCAGACTGAATTAGTTCGATAATTCAGTACTGAAGCTCAGAAAGTCTTTTCTCTGCCTGGTTGATTCTCCTGTTGAAGCTTTTTATTGTGCTTTGGAATTCCTAGAAAGAGTTCTTCATTTCCAGATTGGACCTTTCTTATATTGATTGGCCAGCTCAGCTTTCACTTTCTGCAATGTTTTTGTGACTTACATGATCTGTGTCCACCTTCTTGTGGGTTTCATTGAATGTCTTTGCCATCCGTAGTCTGAATTTTATGCCTGTAATCAGGGACAGGCTGTTCTTGATGGGTCCCATTTCTTTAGACCTGGGAAACCCTTTTGAGGGTGTTGGGTCATTAAGACTTTGGAGGTTGCTGGTGTTTTATCACCAGTTCTTCCTCACCTGGGAGGAAAGAATCTTCTCTTTTTTGAAAATTAGATAAGGTTTCTACTTTTGGGAGGGGGTGACCATTTGTGGGTTTTGTTTTTGCCTGTCTGCTCTATTCTGACCTGCTGGTGGTGGGGAGCAGCCATTGCAGGAAGGGTAGTGATCTGGGGGATACCATATGGAACTGCTTCAACTGTGCAGTCTGGCAGACATGAGGTGATACCTTTCCTCTATTTCAAAGTCTTTTCCCCTTACTCTGGGATAGGCACAGTAGTTTGGAGGTCTAGTCTCATTGGCAGGACCCTGTGGCTTTACTGTGGCTCAGGTGCTCTTGGGGGTGTGGAGTGGCTTCTTCCCATCTTGGTGGGGCCCCTCTTTTGCCCATGGGTAGAAAGGAAGCAGTGGTGGGTTGTTATGTCTTCCTTTGTCCACAGATGGGTGGACCCACTGCCACCGCATCACTGTTCAGAGGCTTCTGGCCTCTTGGATCCCACCCTGTTGTGTGGAAGGGATTATGGCAGGAATGGCGGCCCCCTGGGGATAAGCCAAGTCTGTAGCCCTGACCTACAATTACAGTGGCTGTCTATTGGTGCTGGAGAAACTTCCCTGAAATGGTCACATCATTCCACTTCTATTTGTTTTGTAATGCCCTCTTGTAATGGGTGCTAGGGAGGGGAGAAAACACACGTGGCACAGATCACCCCACAAAGTGTTTCCCATTGAGCCTATCCATGGAAGAGTTGGCAGCCATGGGTGGAAATCTTGGGAGTGGGGTTGTCCAGGCTCCATATGGCAGCAACTGGTGCCTCTGTGCCTACTTAGGATAGCTCTCTTCACCTGGTCGGGGTGGCAGGAGTAGGTTGAATTTTCTGCAGAGATTCATGAAAGGTATGTAGAGACTGCAGAGATTCATGAAAGGTGTATAGAGAAGAAAAGCTGCTATTTTCACTCACCCTTTCTGTCTCTAAAGGTGCTCTCCCATTCTCATGTTGGAGCTGCTTTTAGGGGCATCTGGAGCTTGGAACTGTCCATCCTCCATGGCCTAAGCTGACCATCTGATAGACCTTAGCTTGGGTTTTCAGGTTGACCATCAAAGCATGAGGTCTGCTCCCACATATAGGTTTCTTTGTAGAGACCTGCAATCGTGGAGTGTCTTCAGTAGACTATCTTGGCCTTAACCTTAGTGAATGAAGCATTGATGACAGCTCATCAGTAAGTGAGCTGCCATTTCCTTGGCTCACTGAATTTTTTAATTAACTTTTTATTTTGAAAAAATTAAATATTCAGAAGAAGTTACAAAGATTGTATAGTGTTGCTATGGTCTTAAAGTTTATGTCCCTCTCAAATTCTTATATCAAAATATTAACCCCCAAGCTGATGGTTTGAGGGTATGGGGCCTTTGGAATTAGGTGTCTAGGTGACTAGGTGATGCCTTTGTGAATGGAATTAGTGGCCTCATGAAAGAGACTCCAGAGAGCTTGTTCACCTCTTCTGCCATGTGAGAACATGGTGAAAAGTATCATCTACGAACCAGGAAGCAGGCCCTCACTAGACATCAGATCTGCTGGGGCCTTGATCTTGGAGTCCCTAGCCCCTAGAATTGTGAGAGATAAGTTTGTTTTGTTTATAAGCTACACAGTTTATAGCATTTTGCTATAGCAGCCCAAATGGACTAAAACAAGTATGTTCCCATGTATCCTTCACCCAATTTCCCTCAATGTTGACATCCTATGTACTATATAGTTAAATACAAAACTAGGAAATTAACATTGGTACAATGTATGTGTATAGTTCTATGCCATTTTATCCTATGTGTAGGTTTACTAGGCACCACCACAATCATGATTGACAGAGCTATTCCATCACTACAAGGATCGTTTGCTTGCTACTTCCTTAGAGACATACCCACCTTCTCCCGCATCATCCCTAAAACTTTTCTGAGACAGTCAGTGAAAGATTGTCATTTTCATATCCAGCAATTTAAAAAATTTAATTATGAAAAACTAACTCTTCAAGAGGGCATTACAATTTGAGGAGAAAATCGTTTTGCCATCATAAATGGTGACATTGACCAGTGGAGAAACACAAAACTTTTCACAGACCCCCAATCTTTTGTGTTTGACATTCTGAGCATTTAAACTGTAGAAAAGTAGCCGGGCTCTGTGGCTCAGCCTGTAATCCCGCGCCTTTGGGAGGCTGAGGTGAGTGGATTGCCTGAGCCCGGGAGTTCGAGACCCGCCTGGGCAGGCGAGACCTCATCTCTACAATAAAATCAAAAAATTAGCCGGGCGTGGTAGCGCGCGCCTGTAATTCCGGCTACTCGGAAGGCTGAGGTGGAAGGATCGCCGGAGACCAGCAGGTCGAGGCTGTGGTGGCCGGGAGCGGCCACTGCACTCCAGTCTGGGCGACAGTGAGACTCCAACTGAAAAAAAAAATTAAAAAAAAATTAATTGTAGAAAAGTAAAAAGGAACATATGCTGTATACTATAAAACATGCCAGTGGGGTTCAGGGAAGCATCCTATAATCAATGTTTCTATCTATACAGCCAAATAAATGGATATTAGTACTGAGCAAGATACATAAACACTAAATAGACTCAGTTCAACTTGGGTCACATTTTTAAAACAAAGTAATTGAGATCAAGTCAAATTCTGCCATCAAATGAGTTCTAAAAAATAGATCTCAGTTTTCAGAACATTTTAGATTTTGGAATTGTAGATGAAGAATTGTGGACTGTACTTGTGTTTTTAAATTTTTACATGATAAAATATATATAACCAAAACATGTCATTTTAATCATTTTCAGGTGTACAACTTCATGGCTTAGTTATATTCAGAGTTTTGTGTAATCATCACCACTATTTTTAAAATTTTCCCATCATTCCCAAAAGAACTTCTGTAGCCATTAAAAAAAAACTCCCCATGTGCCCCCACTCCCAGTTCCTGATAACCCCTAATCCATTTTCTGTCCCTATAAATTTGCTTATTTACTGCTATTTTATATAAGTGGAATTATACAATATTTCTTCTTTTGTGTCTGGCTTATTTTACTTAGCGTAATGTTTTCAAAGTTCATATGCTATAGCATATGTCAGAACTTCATTCTTTTTTATGCCGAATAATATTGTCCTTATGTGTTTTTATTCCAAAGATTAGTATCAACCAACCAACTAATCAATTAATCAACCAGCTGAGAGTGACTAAAATATATGACTTACTGTAGATAGCACAAGAAGAATAAAGGGAAGAGAAACCAGCACACTGAGGGCTTTCTATATATAGCTGAAGCTCTGAAGTAGATGCTTTGATATGCATTTTATAATTTAAGCTCTGGGCAAAAAGGTGACAAGAGACAGCCAGCAACAAATGGTTGGTTTACTTGATTATTGTGTTTAGGAAAGAAAAGAGGTCCTTGGAAGTAGAGATTATATATTTGATTTCCTAGGATTTATCAAAACAAAGTTGAGCCATTTTTCATTAAGTATACTATTAAATTTGATTTTTATTGCTTAGGATTTCTCTCTGACTGCTTGAAAAACACTCATAGTGGGAAATTGCCAAGGGAGGGGTGGACACATCTCATCAACAAAGGTACCTGCATAATGAACATTTGTATAACTAACACTGAATTGTGTCCCACATCTTTAAGATAATAAATTTTTTAAAAAGAAGAAAAAAGAAAAATACTCATAATTCACGTTACATAGTATTTATTTGTTCAGTTGAGCGATTCTAAAGAAACAGTAGGAAGAGGGGCCTACTTTAATCCAGACCATTATTAATGAAGCAAAAGTCTTTGACTTTCCCTATCCCTTAGAATTCCTTTTGAAGATTTCCTTTCCTATTTAAGTTTGCACTATTGTTAAGGATTGGAAAGACATCATATCTCACAATTTAAAAAGAGTACTTATAGGATAGGATTCAATTACAACACGTAGTTACTTACAGTACTGATCTCAGTACCAAACACTGCTTAAGTTGGTTATAGTGACTTGAGTATCTCTACTTAATATAGAGAAATGTTTATGAAAAATTGCTTTCCAAAAAACCTACAAAATAAAAGTTAAAAAGGTCAAATTCATAACATAATGCATTTTTATGTGTTGATTTATCTACTTCCAGGGCCCTTATATGCTAATAGGCACCATATTCATGTTCATTTTTTTACTACTCAGAATATAATTTTATATTTTAAATTATTACAGCTGGTCATGGTTGTTGCCATGATCTTAATGAAATTTGGTCATAGTTATGATTTGTTCAGCAAAGTTCTGTGGAACAAATACATTTCCCTGTCTACTGCTCCCAAATACAATTATAATGAAGGCTTCTTTATGGTCTGCTTTATGAGTACACATTTATGGACACATTTTCTAGGAATGCACAGTTTTGGAAAATATCAATTATAGTAAATACAATTTGGTATTTTCTTGGAGGACCAGGTCATTGCTTCTAAAGCTGTTTTTGAGTTCTTGTGTTTACTTCTGTTCTTTCTCTTTCTCACTGCAAAGTTACCACTTTCCACATATAAAATAATTAGCTTCATGAAATAATGATAAATTTTACCCTTTTACAAAAGCCGTATATGCTCATGGAAGAAAAAGTAGAACCTAAAAGCAAAAATGAGACAATATGGAGATTCAGTAACTCCACTTTCAAAGGAAAGTTTTGTTAATGTATTTCAGCTTTCTTGGTAACTATTTACATGAATCCATGTATACACATATATATATGTACAGATACATGTAAAATAGTTTTTATACAAAGAAATATTTTATTCATTTCATAACTTGCTTTTTCTCTTTAAATATGTGATTGATAGACTATTACATTTCTTCTGTATCAGTGCAAATGTCCATTAAAAAAAATTGCCCATATATTTGTTTATTGTGAAAAACCAAATAATATTAAAATGTGTATCACAGAAAGAAAATATTATATTCTCCTGTATCCTAATTATACTCTCACTCCTCGGAGAAAACTGCCTATATTTTATCAGAAATGTCTAATGTAAATGTCTAATTAAGATTTCAGACTTGAAACATTGCAAGTTAAATGACCCAGGATGGGACACTCTACAGGACAAGTGGTATGGATTTCCTCAATCAGACAATGTCATGGGGCGGGGGGACGGTTCTAGACAGAAGAAAGTTGAAGTTATATAATCATAACCCCAGGTCCCAAAGATACCATTGTTATAAGTCATGGATCACTTAGCAATGGGAATACAATCTGAGAAATGCATTGTTAGGTGACATTGTCCTTGCTTGAACATCCAGAGTGCACTTACACAAGCCTAGATGGTATAGCCTACTACACACCTAGACTATATGGTGTTGCTTATTGCTCCTAGGCTTTATACCTGTACAGCATGTAACTGTATTGAACACTGCAGGGAATTGTAACACAATGGTAAGTACTTGTGTATCTAAACATATCTAAACCCAGAAAAGGGAATATATTGTGTTACAGTCTTACAAGGTCTTCAATATCACTATGTGATAGGAATTTTTCAGTTCCATTATAATCTTATGGGACCACCATTGTATATGTGGCAATCATTGACCAAAGCATTATTATGTGGCACGTGACTGTATTAGATTGGCATATTTTCCTCCAGGTTCTTGTTTGCATTTGTGACCTCTTCCCTCATCTCATTTTTTCAAAACTATAATTTTGATCATGCTCTACATACTCTTCTGTAATCTGTATCCCTCCTTACTCTCCATTAAGCAATAGACTTTGGAGATTTTTAAAAATTTACCTATTTATTAGCAACTTTAGTGACTGCATATTTTTTCATTGCATGTTTGTAATGTGATTTGTTTCCACCAATGAACTTAAGTATCTTCTCATCTTTCTATATTACAATTAATTACAATAAATATCTGACTATATATTTTCAAAGATTTTTATAGAGCAGAGTACTAAAAATAGAACTGCTATTTTTAGAAGGGAAGTCATATATTTAAAACTTTGTAACCATACTTATTTCTTCTGAGATTTGCTAATTTTTGTTTTACTTATTTCACCTTTCATATATATTACAAATATTTTCCCCATATTGCAATTTGTCTTCTAAATTTGTTGAGAACATCTTTTGCCAAACAAAAGTTTCAAGTTTTTATGTAATAAAATCAATAATTCTCATTCTCTCTCTTTGGCTTCCGGGTTTTGCATTCACAGTATTTTCTTATATTGTAGTCTGAAAATTTTTTTTTTTTTTTTTTTTGTGTT
>NW_007246149.1:221538-438474 GCF_000164805.1 Carlito syrichta | reverse complement strand
GAACCCCGTGGGCTCAGGCAATCCACTCACCTCGGCCTCCCAAAGCGCTGGGATTACAGGCTGAGCCACTGAGCCTGGCCTAGTTTGAAATTTTTATAGATCCTTTCTGATTTTTAAACATTGTATTTGTCGTCTTTGTCTTGAATAAATTTTCCAAGATGTTTTAGTCATACTTTATGAATAAAGTTATTAATTCTAACATTTTCCTGGTTTTATTCTATTAATTTCTTAATTTATATTCATTCTTTTTCAGTTTTTTTTTTAAGATATTTTTATTTTTCCTCTAAATTCTTAAGGTGAGTCCTCATTTAATTGGTGTCAAATTTCTTTACTGGATTATACAAACACTCAAATTATGACTTTGTTTTGAAAGTTCTACTTTGGGGATATTTCATGAGTTTTGACACATGACACTCTCATTATAGAGAAATAAGAAAGTTTATTTTTTTGTTTTTAGAGTATAAATATTAATGTTTATTTAAGTCTTTTTTATATTCTTTAAGGTCTGTGTACATTTTTGTTTTAGAATGTAGAAGGCTTTGAATGTGTAGAAAATTTTAAAATACCTTTAATAAACATAAGCATTAATATTTTAAATGTAATATAAAATGCTCAAAATAACTTTCTTCTTAACTATATTTTAATAAAAAATACATACTATGAAAACACAGTTTATAAAAGAAACTCTGATGAAGTTTATAATTATATAGATTTCAGGACCCTGAAATATATGAATTGAAGAATTTTTCTTTGCTGTTCACAGATTCCTAAATGAGAGTGTTTCTAACCTAATTCTAGAATCAGTTCACATAACTCAAAATCCATCTCCTATTATATCTGTTATATCTGAACACAATCCTGATCATTCTCTGTTGAATATTTAGCACATTACACTCAGCCTGTCCTAGATACTTAGTGGGTTTAAAAATAAAAATAAAAAAACGAAGTAAATTTGTAAAGCATACATCCTGATATGGCTGTTTTCAGTGGAGTGTTCTAAGAGGATGGGTTGACTTTGTTTCCATTTTTTTCCATGATTTTTTTTTCTGCCACTGAACACCTCAAATGGAGCTAGACTGAAAACATTTTGCACTTTAAAATATTAGTGAATATGACTGAGCAGTAAATCTTATAACCTTTTGTGATAAATTAAAATAGAAAACTAAATTGCGAAAAAAATTAAGAATCAGTATTCACTTAAAAATGGACATTGTTTTATAGTTCTGGAAATTATATAAATCAAAATGAAGTAAAAATAGAAACTGATAAATTTACAAGGCGTAATGACATCTGAAAACCTATATTTTGTACCTATACCCTAAAGTTTAAAAGATATTTTTGAATAGTTGATTTAGAGTCTTAAATAAAAAAGGAAACCACCGATCTAGCCAATAACTTAGAACTGAAGCTATGTGGACTTTGTAATGGAAATAGCACTAAAACTCAATTTGCTTTTTCTGGAATTTTTCCCAGTTTTATTTTGTTTGAGAGGAAATAACATTTTTCTTAATACTAACAAACCATTTCTTTTTAACCAACAAAGATAATAATAAATAAATGTCAGACCATTTGTTGATTTAAAAATCTCATGGATAGGAAACATGTGGATTTCTATAAAGGTTACTTTGTGTCCCAGATACATTTAGATACTTAAAAAACTTTTCTTGTTAATGAATCCTTTCAGGGAGTTCATATATCACAATGCTTTACTTTATAAAAATAACTTTAGTGTAGTTCTATTGTACTAATTTTTTATTTCAAAATATTAATTTTGCTCTTGAAGTGGAAAAAAATAAACAAAAAACCCTTGTGCTTTTCTCTCCAAATAAAAATTGTGCTTGTAAATTATGGAAACATGTTAATTTCCCTGGGATTTCCTCCTGAAACATCTCATTTGGAAATATTTAGAGAAAAACTTTAGAAATTAAAAGCCCTCCTCTCACAAGGAGACAGAGCAAAAGTAGAAACTCTCAAACTAGCATATCATTTAGTCAACATTCCAAATTAAATTCACTAGGCACTAGGAAAAGGAACATGGGGAGATACACACAGATAGCAAGTAGCAAAATGGAAACTGTTTTTAACGGTTGTTTTTGTTTCCGAATATTGTAAATAAGAAGTTACATAACTATGCTTTCTGGCCCTCTCTCTCCCTCTGATCTCTGAAGTGTGTCACTCTTTCATTTTGCCATTCAACAGTCTGACACGCAAAAGCTTTGTTCAGACAGTTTAATTTAATCACTGCCACTGGTTCAACAAGATGATAAAATCCCCTGTGCTGTACAACATCCAACATACAGCTCACTGTTATCTGATACTGTTTGAAGCTTCTCTCATGAATGCATGCTGATAACACAAGAACTCCAAACATGTCATAAACAATATATTAAGGCCTCGGTTGAATTCCATTAGAATAAGAAGTAGATGAAGTTTAGACCATTCAAGTGGGCCAAGGTAATAAAATGTAATTTGGACTAATCTTCCCAAAGAATGTCCTGTGTTTGAAGCTGACAGTCTCCTATCACATGCAAAAGTAATTGCTTGTTGACTGCACTGCAGACTTTTGAATCATGGCCTTTGTACTGCAAGCACCTTCCAGGTGTCTCAGCCAGAGGACAATCTGCCTCTTTGTTTGAATGGAAAGACGTTTAAACTATAAATAATAAAACAAGCAGTGGGTACTTTAATGAATATTGCTCATCGAGACTGGAATTTGTGGAAACCTGAAACAGAAGTAGTTAAAAGTCAAAACACCACAGTACACTAATTATTTGAAGTGTTCGGTTCAATGATAACATCTTTAAGTTTTGCTCATTTAAAATATATGAAAATACCACAAATATTTAAGCACAAAAGGCTTACTCAACTTAGAAAATTCAAAACTATTGGAGCAAAGCTATAATTACAGCTTCATAATTTAAGAAAAGATCTATTTTTCTTCTTTTAGGAACAAAAATATCTACTATATGTTAGAAGATTGCTGACCTGATTAACTTACATGTTACTTGATGAAGAAACTATTGAGAGGAAAAAAAATGCTCATGTACTAAAAAAAAAGTGTTACTGAGCATGTAACACTATGAAAGATTTTACGAAGTATTTACTATGTCCGGGCACTGTTCTAAATGTTTTCCTTATTTTGATTCTTTAAGCCTCAAGACAACCAATTTTATTTTCAGATGAGGCAAAGGCTGAGTAATTTGCTCCAAGTTCTACAACTGTTGGTGGAAATGGATTTAAACCCAAGTAGTATGTTCTAGAGTTTGTGTTCCGAACAATTATGTTTTTATTGCTCTTAGCATCACATCTGTGATAACATAAAAGCTGTTTTTGAAATTTTATTTTGGTGAGCACTGAGAGTTGGGGATGACAGATCCACATTATTGCTAGAGTGAACTCATATGCAAACATGAGCGTGTTCGTTCCATGTGTAAATCTTATTGATATTCCTTCACTTGTTGGTGCTCTTTTATGGAAGGACCCTCTACAAACCTAATTTAACCTCTGTATTCATCCTGTTGGTCCTATGACTCCAGTGACAATTTCAGTTAATGGAATTCCTTTTTTCCACTTCAATGAGCTCCTCATTCATTAAAGAAAAAAAAGTGAACATTTATTATGCAACCATTTCTGTATCTAGGGATACATCAATGACAAGAACAAAGATCCCTACCTTCGTGGAGTTTGCATTCAAGTGAAAGACCAATTAGCAATGAGCATTATTAATAAGTAAGTTGCAGTATGTTAGAAGGTGTTAAGTGCTGTGGAGAGAAGTCTAGAGCAAGGTAAGGGGAACTGAGAAGGCGAGGTGGTAGTTTGGGGTTAAAGGTGTGATGTAATTTCTTGTAGAGTTGGGGTAAGTGATGTCTGAGTAAAATTTGAAGATGATGGAATTAGCCATGCAGGTACTTGGAATAAAAGTAGTCCAGCAGAGGAAACAGCCAATGCAAAGTCCCTGACATGAGAACATGTCTACCCTGTTCTAGAAACAGCAAGGAGCTTGGTGCCAGGAGAGCATGAGTAGAGGGAAGAGTTCTAATAATGGTGGTGGGAGCGGGAGACGAGGACTGCGAGGCTCTGTCTTGAAGGCCTTTTAGACCATTGTCAGGACCTTGACTTTTTTTTTTTTTTTTTGAGCTGGAGTCTCACTCTGTCGCCCAGACTGGAGTGCAGTGCTGCTCCCGGCCCCCGCAGCCTCGACCTGCTGGGCTTAGAGGATCCTTCCGCCTCAGCCTTCCAAGTAGCTGGAACTACAGGCGCGCGCTACCATGCCTGGCTCATTTTTGATTTATTGTAGAGATGAGGTCTTGCCAAGTTGCCTAGGCGGGTCACGAACCTGCAGGCTCAGGCATTCCACTCACCTCAGCCTCCCAAAGGCGCGGGATTACAGGCTGAGCCACTGAGCCGGGCTAGGACCTTGGCTTTTTGATTGAGTGGAATGGGAGCCACTGCAGGGCACACCTATGATCTGACTTACATTTTAAAATGATAATGCTGGATGCTGTGTTGAGAATGGACTACAGAGGGTGGCCAAATTAGAAACAGCAAGACAAGGCAGGAGTTTATTGCAGGTAAAGGATGAGGGTAGCTTGGAACTGCTGTGGTGATGAAAAGTTGTCAGATGGTGGGTAGGTTTTGAAGGCAGAGACACAACAGCTTTTCCTGATGAGTTGGATAAAGGTATGAAAGAAAGTGAGGAGTCAAGAATGAGTCTAAGCTGGCTATTCTGAGCATCTAGAAAGATGGAGTTGCCATTGATTGACGTGGGGAGGGTTTGGGGGAAAGAATAGGTGTGAGTTCGGGCCATGTTAACTTTACATGTTCTGAAATGCTCCTTCCTACTTTTGCTGTTCCCCATAGGCTTGTAAGAGCCATCTCAAGCTTTCCTTGAACATTACCCCCTTTGCAAGTAGAGTAATTTGTTTTCTTTTGCACTCAATAGCATTCCATCTAAACCTCTATGAAGACCCTTTTCACACTATTGGCTTGATGCACTTACCTGCCTTCCTGCTAGACTCTTGTTTCAACTCTATTCTCAATAGCCAGCACTAGCCCCGGTTTGTAATAAAGGGCTCAATTAGTATTTGTAGAGTGAATAAAAGTGAAGTCACTATATGCCCAACTAATGACCTTACAATTTCTGAAAATCAGAACACTGTACAGAAAGTCAAGATTTTGATTTCAGTAAGGAAAGTCACAAGTGAGGCACTCTATTCCTAAGAATTCCCAGGTGACTGGTTGAGAACTCAAACCAGCAGTGTTATGGATCCATGGTAGATTTGCCCAGTGCTTAATATCAGGAATGTGCTCATTGTCATAAGGCAAATATTACCATTCTACCACACCCTTTAGCTTCACCACCTAATCCCTCAGGTTATAGTTTGCACTATGTTCCCTCAAAGAATTCTTCCAATGCCCGGGACCTCAGAATGTGATCTTATTTGGAAATAGGGTATTTGCAGAGGCCATCAAGTTAAGATAAGGTTATTAGGGTGGGCCTTATATGGACCAAGGACCTATAAGGACTAGGGACCTCGTAAAAAGGGGAAATTTGCATGCAGAAAGAGACAGTGTGTAGAGCAGCAGTCTCCAACATTTTTGGCATCAGGGCGGGTTTTGTGGAAGACAATTTTTTCATAGATGAACAGGGAAGGGGGAGATGTGCAGTCACACCTCACTGTTAATGTTAATCTGTATTTACCGCTGCTCCCCAGTGCTGGCATCACTGCCTCAGCTCCACCTCAGATCACTGGGCATTAGAGTCTCATAAGGACTGCGGCAACCTAGGTTCCTCGCATGTGCAGTTCATAATAGGGTTTGTGCTCCTTTGAGAATCTAATGCCGTTTGCCGGGCAAGGTGACCCAAATCTGTGATCTCAGTACTTTGTGAGACCAAGGCAAGAGGATTGCCTGAGCCCACAGGTTCGAGACCAGCCTGGGCAACATGGTGAGACCTTGTTTCTACAATAAATCAAAAAAATTAGCCAGGCATAGTAGCGTGTTCCTGTAGTTCTGGCTACTTGGAAGGCTGAGGCGAAAGGATCTCTGGAGCCCAAAAGGTCGATGCTGGGGTGGCAGTGAGTGTGACACTGCACTCCAGCTTGGACAACAGAGTGAGACTCCAACGAGAGAGAGAGAGAGAGAGAGAGAGAGAAGTTAATGTGCTTTTCTAAGAATTTGAAGGATGACTAGAAAATAACAGGCACCAAGGAGAATCAGGTTCAAATTTATTTTCTTAAAATACAGTTTGTATTTTTTCCTGCAAACCAGTTACTGCAAACACGAGTCCTTAATTCACTGCATTCTCATAATGGATGAACAACAAAATTGGATTAGATGGAAAATAGTTCTAATTTGCTCTGTATTTTGTTAAATCTAAGACTTCACTTGGCTACCTCAGTGTTCAGTTATTTTTCCCCTCGCAAGCATCCCTTGAGTACAAGAAAACAGATTTAGTGTTACTAATTTCAGCAATTCTGAGTAAATAGAATTAGTAGTGTTACATATAAAGTCATTAAAATGGCACTGTTTTGCATACTTTTAGCTTCCTTGGACTTTATTTGCAACACCATTACTTCATAATATCTCAGGGAACAAAATGAGCAACCTAATATATGTGGCTTTGGTTCTCTGAAAATCATAGCCTGTATCATCTGCTATAAAAACACTTTCAGGAAAGAATTCCAAGAGATTGATTGTTTCACTTTCTCTCTTAGGAAAGTGACCCCAAAAAAATCAATCACAATTGTTTTATAAATTTGCCTACTATGCACCAAGTTTGTGCTTCCTCTTTTAACAAAATTTATCCCTCCATTAAGTCATAGACAAGTAAACAAAAATGAATAGTCATTTTCGTTATTTTATTAGTGTCATATGAAATTATGGCATATTATTGATTTCTTCAAGAATATTTTACTTGAGAGGCACAGTTTAACATGCACAAATCAAGATCAATATTGAATATGCATTAATTTTTTTCAAAAACGCTGCAAGGCAATTTTTCTTTACAAATCCCTTGTTGGTATTTATAGTTCTATAAAAAATTATCATTGTGACCAAATGATAATTTTGCTGGGCTTTAATTATAAAAAATGGATTGTTATTTGCATTGCTGTTTTGCATCCCAGAAGTATTTACTGACCACTTAATTTATTTGTTCAACCTTTGCCAAAATAAGTCTGGAAAGTTTGAAGCATTTTTGCTGACTCGATTTATTTTAATACCACCATTTCCCCCCTATTAAATATCCCTAGTAGTTTAGGGACTGTTACTTTTTACCTGAGAATACCTCAGATTCATGGATATATTCTAAAACCCAGTCAGTTGTGTGAGATGAACATTCATTGTGAGCTTACAGGGTATTTAAATCACTTGCAGAGGATTGTACTTTAAATATAAAGATCCTAACATTCCCATATCATATTTTGGGTTTAATGGTTCCATGCAACCTAATGTTCAATTAATTAATTGGTTCCTATGTCATAGATACCAAGTGCTCTCATGAAGTAGGAGCTCATGCCATTGTTTTTGCTGTAAATGAGGAAAATATGAGAACATGTTCACTCAAGTTAATGTAGCACATATATCCTATACAATTCCTTCGTGTGTCTCATTTGGCCCAAGTCACCCTTTATTCCTTTAAAGGGGCTGGCTCATCTTTCTCGCGAATGTGTTCTTCTGCTTGGATGATCATTAAAAAAAAAATCGCTTTTCTCTGTAACTCAGTTTTTCTATTGATTTAAGTTTTCTGAATCTTATTTAAAGGCCTCTCATATTTCTAACTATAAGCACATTCTTTCCCTAATTAGGTAATGAGTTTTCCAAGGACTGAGATTCTAATTTCTATCATCTACAATCTTATGTATGATACCCACTCAATAACTAAATTCCTGCTGAAGGAACGAGTTTCTTATTTTCTTTTTCTGTTTAAAAGTAGATCCTATCTATTTCTTAGTCTTTTATTTTCCTCTGTTTTCTATATCTGTGCCTTCTTGCAGGAATATTAGATAGGAAAGAGCACTGGAAGAAAATCTGGATAACCCGCTCTGCCATGAAACACACACAAGTTGATTTTGTTGAGTTGAAAATTCCTTGAAATTCACCAGTTATTTGTTCAGTTATAATAAGGGTGACCCCACATCCTGGTTCACCCAGGACAGTCCCAGATTATGCTTTATTCTCATGTTCTAGCTGGTCAGCATCTCATTTCACTCTCATCTTCCTTATAATTCCTCTCAGGTATTTTCACAAAAGTTGACTCTCTTGTGTAAACTACTTCCTTGTTTTCTGCAACTCTGTTCTTTTCAGTGTGGACTTTTCCTCTCTGCCTGCCCTTTTTCTGGAGGCTTTTTTGGCACTTCCTCAACATTCACATACTATCAGTTGCCTTTTCACTGTTGGACATCGGTCTGAATCTTGTGGTTTCAAACCACTTCCTCTGAGTGGCTTAGACATGTATATCCCCAACACGGACTTGCTTCTGAAGTCCCATGTTGCCCATTAGGCATCTCCATGGGATAGTCCCTTCTCCACAGAATAGGACATGACAAGATACGAAAGTCATTCTTCACTTTAAGTTTTATTCTGCTGTTGTGTTTTCTATTTTGGATAAAGCCATCAATAGTTCCAAGATCAGCAAGAGTTGAAATTGTTAGTGTTCTCTTGAAACACTGTTTGTTACAAGTCCCAAAGCTTCAATTTCCATACAATCTTCTGAATTTGTCCCTTTTCCTCTCTCCTCTTTAAGTCCTTATTATTTACCAATTTGACGTATTACAATAGCCTCATGATTTCTAGTCTCTGTCTTCTCTCTCTCTCTCTTTTTTTCTATAAGATACTTTTGCCAGAGAACATCTTTCTGAAAACCCTCAATGACTTTCCAATTCCTAAAGAATTCCATTAACTTCTTAACTTGTTATTCAAGACCCTATATAATGGGTCACAAAAGAACACCCCTTCCTGTTTTCCAGTCCTTCCCTTAATACTATCCATTCACCAGCCCATCTGTTCCCTAGGTCTGCTTTGAGTGTATGGCCTCCACTCTTTGTTCTTGGCCAGATTATTTACACTTCTCTCATTATCACTTGTTGAAATTTTCTTCCTATTTCAAGTTCCAACTCAAATTCTACTTGTTCCATAAAGCAGAAATATTGTCTTCCTTCTTTAGTTCCACTTCTGCCCTGCATTTGAGTTATTTATCTTCTCTGATAGATTATAAGGTCTTTGAAGACAGGCTCAGAGGCAGTATTTGTATGTAATGTTGATCAGCAAACCACCATAATTTTAAGTAATCAACAAACCAATAAAATTGACTGTAAAGTCTTAGTTTTCCTGAACCTCTACATATAAGCTCTATCCACTCGATCAATTAATCAAAAGCTTTAACAATATGAATGTTGAGGCAGGAGTAAGCCTTCTCAATATGAATGTTGAGGCAGGAGTAAGCCTTCACACATGCTTTAGGGGGAGATAGTTCATTGAGTGTAACTACATTTTGCTAAGGCAGCATAAGAATATGCAATTAGGATCACATACGATATGTGAGAGCATTTTATCTCCCCATAATTTGCTCATAGTCTACATATTGGGTACTTGCATTTTTCTCATTCTTATTAGTTTGTTTAGAAGCATGGGCATTCACATGCAAAGTATCATCTTCCTTTAAAATACTTTTATAAATGCTCAGCCTCACTAGTCATCAAAGAAATGCAAATTAAAGCTACACTGAGATACCACCTAACTCCAGTCAGGATGGTTATCATCAATAACTCGAAAAACAACAGATACCGGAGAGGATGCAGTAAAAAAGGAACACTTCTACACTGTTGGTGGGAATGTAAACTAGCACAGCCTCTGTGGAAAACAGTGTGGCGATTCCTAAAAGATCTAAAAACCGACCTTCCATATGACCCTGCAATCCCAGTACTGGGAATATACCCAGAAGAACTCAAATCACTCTACAAAAAAGATACCTGCACATGTATGTTTATCGCAGCATTGTTCACAGTAGCAAGAACATGGAACCAACCATGTTGCCCATCCAAAGAGGATTGGATAAAAAAAAGTGGTACATAAACTCGATGAAATATTACACAGTCATAAAGAAGAAAAAATTATGAACTTCACAGCAACCTAGATGGACTTAGCGTCTATAACTGAATGATCTTTCACAGAAGCAAAGAATTGAGTATTACATGTTTTCACTCATAAGCGAACCTTGAACAATTATCATAATACTATAAGAGAATGATTGGCAGTAGTGGAAACTGCCAGGAGGGGTGTGGGGAAGCGGGATTGGCAGTAGTGGGAATCTGCCTGGGGGAGAAGGGGCACACCTCATTAACAAGGGTACCTACATAATGAATATTTGTATACTTAACCCTGAAATGTACCCTATATCTTTAAAATAAATTAAAAAATTAAAAGAAAAAAATATTTTTATATGACATTGACTTTGAAGCAGTCTTCATGTTCTGTTTTCACTAGCTGTGTGACCTTAAATTAGTTAATTAATCTCCAAGTTCCTTCAGTTTTTTCATTTATAAAATGGGATAATAATAATATCAATTGTATAGGATTGTTGTGAGGAATACATGAGCTACTTAATGTGGAACATAAAAACAGAGATTGTCAAAAAGAATGAACTCAATACTGTTAAACCATGTTTATTATTACATTCTTAGGTATTTATTAACCTTGTAGACAACTACAAGAGAAATGTTAAGATTGAAATATTACATTTCAAGATTAAGTTTTGAAATAAAAAGTTTAGGAGAAAATTTCATTTTAATTCTCATTTGGGGGCTATAATTTCTATAATATATATCTGCTCTTTCACATAGGAGTGAAATAAATAATGAATTAAGAAATATAATATTGAATGGGATCATATAACTCACAAATGGAATCTTTCATTAGAAAGTTGTTAAGAAAGGACAAAAATGTCCTTCAAAAATTAAAAGTTCACAATTTTGAAGATCAACTTTTTTTTTTTTTTTGAGTTGGAGTCTCACTCTGTCTCCCAGACTGGAGTGCAGTGGCACGCTCCCAGTCACTGCAGCCTCGGCCTCCTGGGCTCCGGTGACCCTTCCGTCTCAGCCTTCCAAGTAGCCAGAACTACAGATGCGTGCTACCAGGCCCGGCTAGTTTTTGATTTATTGTAGAGACAAGGTCTCACCAAGTTGTCTGGGAAGGTCTCGAATGGCAGACTCAGGTAATCCACTCTCCTCGGCCTCCCAAAGTGCAGGGATTACAGGTTGAGCCACTGAGCCCAGCCGAAGATCAACTTTTTAATGATGATAAAATGTGAATAACAGAATCTACATCATTCATTCATTCAAACACATTGGTTGAACACTTGCTGCATGCCAGGTACTTAGGCAGGTACTAGGGATACAGGGCAAGAGTAATGTCGGCCCTCAAGTAGGTCATTGGTGCTGGGAGTGAAAGAGGACATTTCACCAACAGTTTGGGCACAGGGTAGTCCATGCTATAACAAACGTGTGTGTAAGAAGCTGTGAAGATGTATTTATTCAACATGGGGACTGAGACAAGAAGATGCTAGGACTGACACACAAAGCACAAACAGAAGTGAGATCCACAGACAAACTGAGGAAGAGCTTTTCAAGATGAGGGGATTATACGCTAAGCACGTGTTTGCCTGACACAGTTCGTTTAATGGGTGCATGGGAGAAAAGGCAGGAGAAGAGGCCAGAGGCCGTGTGTGGACCAAGACACTTACAACTTGAATGGGGATCACAAAGCATAGTGGTTAAGTGCACAAATTTGGAATTTACTGTTCAACTTAGATAAGTTCTTATGTTGGTGATATTACCTACTAGCTGCATAAAAACTTGGGCTGGCTACTCAACTCAAGCCTTAGTTTCTTTTTTGTAAAACGAGTGCAATAATAGTAGCTACCTCATAGGCTTTTTGTGAAAATTAAATGGAACCACCTACAGAAAGTGCTTGAGTGCCTGACAAAAACTAAGTCCTCAATAAATAGTAGTTATTACTATTATGAGAGCAGAGATTTGCAGAGCATGAGCCGAACACATAATTCATTCCACCAGATTTGTGCCAGAAAGTGCTTTGTCATACAAGTTTGCCAAGCCGAGAAAGGAAAAGAGAGGTGAGCCATCAAGTCAGAGATAGTAGACACAAAGCAAAGAAGTGTGAAAAGTTTGGGGTGTTCGAGGAGGACAAGGAGTTTTGTGGTGAGCACAAAGGCAGGTGTTGCAGGAAATGCTGTGGGGTGTGGCAGGAATGCTGGTGCATGATCCTGTTAGTTTTGAGCATAAGAAGTTTGACCTAGTTGGCATCTGAGCGGACTGAAGCACAGGGTGGTGAAGGGCAGGAGGTGTCTGAGGATGGGAGATGAATGAAAGCAGAGAGATCAATTAGGAGGATATTATAACAGCTCTTACTGTTCTAATAGCAACTTAATTGTTGAACTTAGAACAGTAGTTAGAGGCTAAATGCACATGTGGACTAATTTAATGTGGTAAGTGAATAAGATGGAGAAACTGAGAATGGTGTTGACTCATCTAACTTGTACAACAGAGTATTGTCAAGGTAAGCTAGGCTTTGTTGCAGAAACAAAGAAAATTTTAACTATTGGTGATTTAGTACAAATAGGGTTTATTTCTTCCTTATACAAGTTCCAGAGCAAGTTGGATGACTCTTCTGAGCAGCTCTTCTTCACACAGTGATTCAAGAAACCAGAGTTTTCTCATAGTGTGTCTCTACCATCTCTACCAAGGCTTCTAAATCACATGGCAGCATAGGGACCTCACATTTGCTCTTACTGTCCCCAACTGGAAGCCCCACATCTTCTAGAACCTTCTATTCATAGTTTTAAAATCCAGTGACACAGCAAAAGAAACTAAGAGAGTAAAGAAACAACCCATGGAATGGGGGGAAATATTTGCAAGCTATGCATCTGACAAAGGCCTAACATCCAGGGTCTACAAGGAACTCAAACAAATTGAAAAGAAAAAGCAGGCCAGGCTTGGTGGCTCAGCCTGTAATCCTGCGCCTTTGGGAGGCTGAGGTGAGTGGATTGCCTGAGCCCGCGGGTTCGAGACCTGCCTGGCAACTTGGTGAGACCTCATCTCTACAATAAATAAAAAAAAAATTAGCCGGACATGGTAGCGTGTGCCTACAGTTCCAGCTACTTGGAAGGCTGAGGCGGAAGGATCGCCAGAGCCCAGCAGGTTGAGGCTGCGGTGGCCGGGAGCGGCTACTGCACTCCAGTCTGGGCGACAGTGAGACTCCAACTCAAAAAAAAAAAAAAAAAAAAGAAAAAGAAAAGAAAAGAAAAAGCAAACAACCCTATTAAAAGGTGGGTAGGCTTCCAGGCAAGATGGTGATGGAACAGGTCAGACTGTGAGAGTCTCCACAAAAGCAAGTGTCCATAAAGACTCTCTGTGTGAGTGGATGTGTGTTGGTGGGTAAGTGAAAGCCTGTCTGAGAGAAGACTCTGGTTCATGCACCCGGGGCTCTCCTCCAGAGGTGACTGCAACCCACCACCACCCTGAGATTAGAGAACCAGGCATGCAGAATCATCTGCTGTTCTTGGATCTCTCTTGAGAGGAGGCAGCAGAGAACAGCTGCCCCTCACCACCTGGCACCCGGTCCATATCATCACCTGGAGTAGCAGACTGGGCACAAGTAGGAGGAAGCAGATAGTGAAAATCTAGAATAAAGCTCCAGTGCCAGTGAGGAGATGTTAATGGGTACCATCTTCTCAGTCCCGGGACCAGGTAGAAACCTGCATTGTCTTGCCCAGCTCCACCCAGCCTCCATCTTAGGACCCAGAGGCTATCTTCTCATCAGATTCAGAGAGACAGATGTCCCTCCTCCATGCTGGAAGGGCCAAAGACACATCAGAACTGGGTGGGAGATTTGACAGTAGCAGCAAGTAGGGAGGCAAGCAGACACCCCACTGCATGGACAGATTGTAAGGCTTCAGGGGGCTCATATACCTCTGAGCGGATACTGGGATCTGCAGATAGCTTCTGAATCACAGCTCCCCCTTAATCAAATCTCAAAACTGCAAAAAAGCACAGGTCCCACCCCCAATCCAGCTACAGAATTGAACAAAACCAGAGGATCTACATAAGAAAGAATAGGAGATTGAGCAAACAGAAATAAAAACTTTCCTTCCATCACTGAACAACAGAATTAAAGAAGAGGTTAAAAAAAGGAGGGAAGAAACCCTACAGAAATGAAGAAAAACCAAAGGAAGAATATAAGTCTCACATAGACCCCTGGGAGGTCAGCCACTGATATACAGACTTCAGAACTCAAACAATGAAGAGACCCCAGAATTACTAGTCTCAAATTACAAACCCAGATATCAAGATATTAATAGAAAGAATAAATAGAAATGAGGAGAGACAAGAGGAAAGAATGAAGGAGTTGATAACTGAGATAACAACAATAAAGAATGCAGTGAATGAAATAAGCAAAAAACTGATAAGCATGGAAAACAGAATTAATCAAGCAGAAGAAAGAATCTCAGAGCTTGAGGACCAAAATATGGAACAAAGCCAAACTGTTAAAAGCATAGAAGAGAAGCTTAAAATGACAGAACAAAACCTCCAAGAGATGAGCTATTATTTCAAGAGATTGACCTAAGATTAGTTGGAATCCTTGAGACAGATAGACAGACAGAGACCACCTTGGAACAAACATTCCATGAAATTATCTAAGAAAACTTTCCTCATCTCATCAGTGACACAACCATTCAAACACAAGAGATTCAGAAAACACCTACAAGACAACAAATGTGAAAACCTACTCATAGACACATAATAATTTGCCTACACAAAGTAGGTATAAAAGAAAAAATCCTAAGGGCAGCAAGAGAGAAAGGTCACACTACCTACCAGGGAAGACCAGTTAGAATAGCAGCAGACTTATCTACAGAAACACTTCAAGCTAGGAGAGTTTGGAGCCCAGTCTTCAAAGTTCTTCACAGAAAAGCAATTTCAACCAAGAATTACCTACCCAGCTAAGTTAAGCTTCATCAGTGATGGAGAATTGAAATTCTTCCCAGACATTCAATCCCTAAGAGCTTACGCTGCCTCCAGACCAGCTCTATAAGGAATACTTAAGAAAGCATTAAACACAGAAGAAAGGAAAAAAGAATGTCAATGTCCTACCCAAGAATACAGGAAAAAGATTGAGAACAAGCATGAATAAACCCAATAATCAAAAGAAAGACAACAAACAAACAGTAGCAACAATAACAAACTCTATAAGAACTTCATGACAGGGATAAACTCTCACATCTCTTTAATGAGCTTGAGTGTGAATGGACTAAGTGCACCACTGAAAAGATATAGAACGGCAAATTGGAAAAAATATGAGGCAATACTATATATATATAGGTATAATATATATTATACTGTTTAGCAATATAATATATATATAATATATATAATATATATTTTATATATATATATATATTCTTTTTTTTTTTTTGAGTTGGAGTCTCACTCTGTCACCCAGATTGGAGTGCAGTTGCCACTCCTGGCCACAGCCTTGACCTGCTGGTCTCCGGCAATCCTTCCGACTCAGCCTTCCAAGTAGCTGGAACTACAGGCGCGCGCTACCATGCCCGGCTAATTTTTTGATTTTTATTGTAGAGGTGAGGTCTTGCTGCCCAGGTGGGTCTTGAACCCGCAGGCTCAGGCAATCCACTCACCTCAGCCTCCCAAAGGTGCGGGATTACAGGCTGAGCCACCAAGCCCGGCTGGCAATACTATATTGTTTCCAAGAGACTCATCTCACCAGAAAGGACACTCACAGAATCAAAGAAAGAGGATGGGAAACAAAATTTCAGGCGAACAGAACACAAAAGAGAGCGGGAGTTGTGATCTTAATATCAGACAAAATGCCCTTTAAGCTATCAAAAATTAAAAAAGATAGGCTGGGTTTGGAGGCTCAGCCTGTAATTCCAGCACTTTGGCAGGCCAAGTTGAGTGGATTGCCTGAGGCTGTGGGTTTGAGATCAGCCCAGGTGATTTGGCAAGACCTTGTCTCTACAATAAATTAGCCGGGTATGGTAATGTACATCTGTGGTTCTGGCTACTTGGAAGGCTAAGGCGGAAGGATCGCTGGGGCCCAGCAGGTTGATGCTGGGGTGGCTGTGAGTGTGCCACTGAACTCCAACCTCAGCAACAGAGTGAGACTCCAACCCCCTCCCAAAAGAGAGATGGAAAGTCACTACGTAATGATAAAAGATTCAATCGATCAACAAGAAATATCCATCCTAAACATATATGCACCCAAAATAGGAGCACCAACTTTCATAAAGCAGCCACTAAAAAAAGATATTGACTCTAACACTATCATAACTAGGGACTTAAACACTCAGTAACAACCCTAGACAGATCATCAAGACAAAAAGTCAACAAGGAGATCCGGAACCTCAACGTGACGCTTGACCAAGGGAACTTAAGTGATACTCACAGAACACTCCATTTAACAACCACCGAATATACATTCTACTCATCACCACATGGAACATACTCTAAGATTGACCACATCCTTGACCATAAATCAAGCATAAACAAATTCCATAAGATTGAAATTCTTCCATGCACCTTCTCAGACCCCAGTGGAATAAAAATAAATATCAACACCAACAAAGTTCCTCCCAAACTCACAAAGACATGGACACTAAACAGCATGATGCTTAAAAACTCCTGGGTCAACATGGAAATCAAAATAGAGATTAAAAGATACCTGAAAGCAAATGAAACTGAAAAAACATCTTACCAAAATCTCTGGTATGCCATGAAAGCAGTACTAAGAAGGGAATTCATATCTCTATGAACATACATGAAGAAAATAGAAAGATCACGAGTTAACAGCCTAACAAATCACCTAAGGAAGCTGGAAAAGCAAGACCACCAAAACTCTAACTTCAGCAGAAGAATCCAGATCACCAAAATAAAAGCCCAAATTTGGGACATAGAAGACAAAAATATAATACAAAAAAACAATGAAACCAAAAGCTGGTTCTTTGAAAGGATAAATACATTGATGGACCCCTAGCTAGACTGACCAAGAAAAAGAGAGAAAAAACCCAAATAAACACAATCAGAAATGCAAAAGATCAAGTTACAACTGACTCTGAAGAAATACAAAAGATTATCAGAGATTATTATATACACCTGTATGGAACAAACTCAAAAAACCTAAATGAAATGGAGAAATTTTTATATCATACAACCTCCCCAGGCTGAAACAAAAAGAAACCAAGACCCTAAATAGACCAATAACAACCCAGGAAATTGACTTCATCATAAGTAAACTACCCACACACACAAAAAGCCCTGGATCAGATGGTTTTCCAGCAGAATTCTACAAAATATATAAGGATAAACTGATATCAATCCTATTGAAAGCATTTCAGGCAATTGAGAAAGATGGAACTTTCCCCAAATTATTTTATGAAGTTAACATTGCACCAATATCCTGGTAAAGATCAGACAAAGAGAGAGAACTACAGGCCAATATTCTTGATGAACATAGATGATAAATTTCTCAATAAGATTCTAACAAACCAGATCCAACAACACATCTCAAAAATCATCCACCATGACCATGTAAGCTTCATCCCTGGGATGCAGTGCTTGTTCAACATCTGCAAGATCATAAATGTAATTAAATACATCAACAGATGTAAAGACAAAAACCACATGACTATAGCAGTAGACATGGAAAATGCTTTTGAAAAAATTCAGCACACCTTCTTGATAAAAAAATCCTTGAACATCTAGGAACATACCTCAAAACAGTAAGAGCAATCTTTGTGAAACCCACAGCTAACATATTGCTAAACAGACAGAAATTGGAACCATTTCCCTTGAAAACTGGAATAAGACAAGGATGCCCAGTCTTACCCCTCTTGTTCAACATAGTATTGGAAGTCCTCACTAGAGCAATCAGACAAGAGAAGGAAATCAGGGTTATCCAAATAGGAAAACAAGAAGTTAAGTTATCCCTCTTTGCAGATGACATGATTCTATACCTCAAAAACCCAAGAGAATCTGTCAAAAACCTCCTTGCACTGATAAAGGTCTTTGGCAAAGTCTCATTGTATAAAAATAAATGTCCAAGAGTCAGTCGTATTACTATATACCAACAATAAACAAACACAAACCCAAATAAAAAGCACAATACCATTCACAATAGCCACAAAAAAAAAAAAAAAAAAGAAAGAAAGAAAAAGAAATACCTTGGCATCTTCCTAACCAGAGAAGTGAAGGCCCTTTACAATGAAAACTACAAAACATTGCTCAAAGAAATCAAAGATGTCACAAACAAATGGAAAATTGTTCCATGTTCATGAATTGGAAGAATCAACATTGTTAAGATGTCCATCCTCCCAAGGCAAACTACAGATTTAATACAATACCTGTTAAATTACCAGCAGCATTCTTCTCAGACCTGAAAATGACAATACAGGAATTCATATGGAAACATAAACAACCATGAATAGTCAAAACAATCCTCAGCAAAAACAAAACAAAACGAAACAAGCAAACAAACAAAAAAAAAAATGGGCGGTATCACGCTTCTAGACTTTAAGTTTTATTATAAGCTACAATAATCAAAACAGTCTGGTATTGGTACAAGAACAGGCATATAGACCAATGGAATAGGACAGAGATTTCAGAAGCAAAACATCAATTTCTTAACCAACTCATCTTCAACAAAGCCTCCACCATCAACCACTGGGGAGAGGAGAACCTATTTAGTAAATGGTGCTGGGAAAACTGACTGACCACATGTGGAAGATTGAAACAAGTCCCTACCTACCCCCATACACAAAAATCAACTCTAAATGGATCAAAGACTTGAACATAAAACCTCAAACTATAAGAACCTTAGAAAATGCAGGAGACACCCTTATGGAAATTGGAACTGGCAACCAATTCCTGATCAAAACCCTAAGTGCCCATGCCATAAGAGATAAGATAAACAAGTGGGACCTCATCAAACCGACAAGCTTCTGCAAAGCCAAAGAAACCACTGAGAGAGCAGGAAGGCAGCCCACAGACTGGGAAAAAAAAATATTCGGCATCTGTATATCTGACAAAAGTTTAACATCTAGGATCTATAAGGAACTGAAATGTGCTGAAAAGAAAAAAAAAACAAACAACCACATTACAAAGTGGGCAAAAGATATGAATAGACAGTTCTCAAAAGAAGACACACAATCAGCCAACAGATACATGAAAAAATGCTCAGTCTCACTAGTCATCAAATAAATGCAAATTAAAACCACACTGAGATACCACCTAACTCTATTCAGGATGGCTATCATCAATAACTCAGAAAACAACAGATACTGGAGAGGATTTGGGAAAAAGGGAGCACTTCTACACTGTTAGTGGGAATGTAAACTAGTATAGCTTCTGTGTAAAACAGTGTGGTGATTCCTAAAAGATCTAAAAATTGATCTTCCATATGACCCTGAAATCCACCTTCTGGGAATATACCCAGAGGAACTCGAGTCACTCTATGAAAAAGATACCTGCACACGCATGTTTACTGCAGCATTATTCACAATAGCAAAAACATGGAACCAATGGTGCTGCCCATCAAAAGAGGACTGAATTAAAAAATTTGTAGTACACATACACAATGGAATATTACGCAGCCATAAAGAAGGACAAAATTATGAACTTCGAAGCAACTTGGATGGACTTAGAAGCTATGATACTGAGTGATCTATCACAGAAACAAAGATCCGAGTATCACATGTTCTCACTCATAAGCAGATCTTGAACAACTATCTTAATACTATAAGAAAAGTATTGGCAGTAGTAGGGAACTGCCAGGGGAGAAGGGAGCACACCTCAACAAGGGTACCTGCATAATGAACATTTGTATAACTAACCCGGAATTGTACTCCACATATTAAAATAAAAAAATTATTTAAAAAAATGGGCAAAGGACATGAACAGACACTTCTCACACAAAGTAAGACATACAAGCAACAGCAAACTTATGAAAAAATGCTCAGCCTCACTAATTGTCAGATAAATGCAAATCAAACTACAATGAGGTACCACCTAACACCAGTAAAAGTGGCATTTAATAGCAAGTCAAAAAACAACATTTACTCGTGTGTGTTCAGAGAAAAGGCATTACTTCTACACCATTGGTGGAAACGTCAGCTAGTTTAACCTCTGTGGAAAGCAGTGTGACAATTTCTCAAAGAACTAAAAATTGAGCTTCCGCATGATCCAGCAATCCCTCTCCTGGGAATATACCCAGAGGAACATAAATCACTCTAACAAAAAGACACCTGTACACATGTTTATTGCAGTACTATGCACAATAGCAGAAACAAGGAACCAGCTCAGATGTCCATCGAGAGTATCCTGGATAAAGAAAATATGGTACATATATACAACGACATACTAGGCAGCCAATAAAGAGCAAAATAATGGCCTTTGCAGCAACTTGGATTCAGCTAGAAACCCTCATACTTTCACAGAAATAAAGACCTGATTATTGCATGTTCTCACTCATAAGTGTGACCTGAACAGTAGTCACTTTAGCACAAGGGTGGGATCGGCAGATGCTGGATGCTGCCAAAGGAGGGACAGAGGTTATGGGAGGAGAGCATGTGTCAACACTCTGTATACCTGGTCCACTATCAGGAGGAGAGAGGACCAGCTAGAAGCCCAAACTTCACCAGCATATTACCTACTTATGTAGTAAATCTCCACTTGCAACCCACCACTCTAAAAAAAAAAAAAAAAATCCAGTGACAGAGCAAGTGGTAGACATATACAAATATTCTAAAAGAATAAATCCATAGACATATTTACTGAAAGAGCAAAATATGATTTTTAGAAAAGTTTCCTGTTTGGCAATAGCTGTTTTTCAAAAAGTTAGATTTTTAAATTCTTTAGCTTATTCTTTCTCCTTTCTAAATTGGCAATGTTTGATGGTTCTAAAATGTCTTCAACAGTGGTAAAACTTGAAATGACACCCCCAACCCCACTGGCTTGCTCAGATTTCTCTCCACATGCCTCAGAAGCTTATCTCCTGGGCACCTCCTGGTTTTCTTATGTGTCAACAATTATTTTTGCTTGTTAGCTCTTGGCTTTAGTGGATTAAGTATTTTGAATTTTGGTGGGAGAGCAATATTCAAAGATTATGTAGTGTAGAAATCATTTGGCAATTTGATAAAAGTTTATTAATTTAGAATGAGAGAGGCCTGGGCTTAGTGGCTCAGTCTGTAATTTCAGCACTTTGGGAGGCTGAGGTGGGTGGATTGCCTGAGCCCGCAGGTTTGAGACCATCCTGGGCAATATGGTGAGACCTCATCTCTACAGTGAATAAAAAATTAGACGGGTGTGATAGCTCCCGCCTGCAATTTCAGCTACTTGGAAGGCTAGGGCAGAAGGATTGCTGGAGCCCAGCAGATTGACACTGGGTGGCTATGAGTGTGTCACTGTACTCCAGCCTGGGCAATGGAGTGAGACTCGAACTCAAAAAAAAAAAAAGAATACATGAGAGAACAGCAAATCTATCTTAATGTGTAGTCTTACCACAGAATATTCTAGCTGAAATGCAGTTTTAATATCTTACAGACACAGTACATATAATAAACTAGGCTACAAATGGATAATACATAAAATCACGTAAGGTCTTTAATGTACTATATAGTAATGTATCAAATATATGTCTTTCAATAATTTTTGAAGTACGCTAAAAGTATTGTAAAATTTGTGAACCTTTGGTTTAGACTATCTGCTGCTAGGATGTATAGAGAAAGAAATTTATTTTATAAATTTTGCTAAATTAGAATCACATGCTTCATATTAGAAACATCACAGATTACAAGGAAGTAGAAATTTTTACTATATTTGATCATTCTTTTTGTTACATGCAGGATATTAAGTTATGACTCACTTTGAGGAATCCAATGTTTAGACTTTTTCATATTAAAATAATTTTGAAATAAGGAAGGATTTTTTAAAATAAAAAAAGCAGATAAATGATGAATAACATATATGGCACAGATATTTTATTTTCGTCTTTTAGAATACACCACTGATGATTAATGTTGGGGAGGACGTATAGATTATTATTAGCAAATATAAAGTGTGAAGGATCACTGGACCTGAATCCTTGTTACTTTAATGTTGTACGGTACTTGCTTGCATAATTGCAATGTTGTCTTGTGAACTATAGAACCACTCTTACTGTCTAGAGTTTGTATGGTACATAATTATTCAATGCCATACTTTTTTCATTCTCTCCTGTAAACTCAAGCTCTTTCCTAAGTGATTTTCACAGCACAATATCAACAGATGGAAGCTGGGTCTTTGTATGATTCCTCTAGGAAATTAACCAACAAGATCAGTGTCTACACATACAAAATGATGTGTCAGGTTGAGGAACTACTCAAGATACTTGAAGCTGAGCATATTCTGCTGAAGTTTAATCTAAGTTATCAAAATTGGTTTCTTACATCAATCTGATTCATCACATATTGCTGTATTCACCTTTTAACAAACCACCACCACTCTGGCTTTTGAAGCATATTAATTTTTAGATAATCTTGGAAAATTAACGTGAGCCAGAAGAAATGGAAGGTTTCCACTATTTTAACTTACAAAAATGGCAACTTCATTTGGTTGAATCCAATGGTTTAAATGAACAAAACACAGTGAATCTGTCTTCTGTTCTAGTTTCTGGTCTGTAACCTTGACTCAAAAATCCCCAAAGGCAAAACCAGAGTGAATTTCCACCCATCATTCTAATAGGACAGATGGCAATACTGGTTCTGTAGTTCACCAAGACATCATTACAGTTATTGCAGTAGATGGTATACAGCACTAGAGAGACAAGGATCAAGAGATAGTGATCCTTCACACTTCACGTTTGCTAATGGGAATCTGTATGCCCTCCCCAACATTAAGCCTGAATTTAGGTGAGGAAATCCATGAAACAGGCTCACTCCTCTGTTCCATGGATGCAGAGTGCATTCATCAGTTGTGGGCGTTGAGTCCAGGAGCAAACCCCTCACAGTCGGTCGGAGCTCATCTCGAAAGTGAGCCCAGGCAGTTCCAGCCTGATTCCTTTTAATGTCACAGTTCATTTGCAGAACCATAACTGGAATCAAGAATTAAAAAGCCTTGTATAAAAGTCAGTAACATTAAACCTTTAAGACTCATGTTTCATGTGTCATAAAAAGTCTATGAAAGGATTTTATATTCTGTACAGTGTTTTAGCACTTTCAATCACTTTTTTTCAACATAACTTTTGTGAACACTTTTATAGCCTCTAAATGAAAAACTAAACTATGTGTCATTCAAAAAAACGTTTTATGGATCACAGAATTTAATAAAAGTTCTGCACCATAACAAGCGCCTGATAAACCTTTATTAAAATTCATTAAAAATATTGAAAAATATTTTAACAGAAATTAGACCTCACGTTTTGGTAAACATGACAAATCACTCTTCAAAGAGTCTACTTGTTTATCATATATGCAGATCCTTTTGCAGTGAAATAATGGAATTTAGGAATAAATAATCTGCTATTCAACATTGGAAAAGCATTTCTTTGTATATGGTAGAAATAATCCTCTTAGTTTCCTGTCTGCAAAAATCTTCAATAATTGAGAAATATGTAGTAGAATTTCTATCCAAATAAAAATAAAACAATGGAAAATATTTCTGAAAATATGTAATAAAACCTGGTGTTTTGTTATGTGGGAACCACACCAGAGAAAGTGCCCTGTTGCAGTTCTGAGTCCAGAGAACAGAGGAGAACTGGCTTTTCTAATATATTTAGGAATTCACACAGTAAGATACATTTCCTTTATACCATTTGACTTTGAATCAGTGTGCATACTTTTGTTTCATGCATCTATATACCTATTTATATAGACATGGACATATAAATAAAATACTTCAGAATCTAGAAATCATATTATTCATACATATATTTACAAACATGTTAATATAGATATGTAGATATAGATACATACATACACACAAAAAAACATTGCCAGTGTTTGGTGGGAGGGTTGTCTGCTATTTTGGAGTGTCAATGTTTTTCAGGGTGTGTGTTTTCTGTAGATTTGAAAACCCCTAAGTGGTAGGTCATCTGAGAACTCATCTATTCTACCCCCTTGAATTAATCATGGTTTTCCATTGCAACACCCTCAATAAAGTAGCCAAGCACCTTCTATTTTGCATAAGCCTCTGCCATGGATCTCTGCTCATAAGGCCCATCATTCCAGGCAAGAAACGTGTCTGGGAAAATTCCCAGGACTCAAATTGTACCCAATGAAAAAATTGATATGGTGTGATTTTACTTAGCAGATGGCAGTTGAAGCATCATATTTTTTAGATGTTGGATAAATTTCCTTGGACTTTGTACAAGTTGAAGATTTCTGTTGGTGCATATATAACTTATTGGTTTTTTTTTTTTTTTTTTGAGTCGGGGTCTCACTCTGTTGCCCAGACTAGAGTGCAGTGGCTGCTCCCGGCCACCGCAGCCTCGACCTGCTGGGCTCCGGCGATTCTTCCGCCTCAGCCTTCCAAGTAGCCGGAATTACAGGCGTGTACTACCACGCCCAGCTGATTTTTTTGATTTATTATAGAGATGAGGTCTCGCTGCCCAGGCGGGTCTCGAACCCTCGGGCTCAGGCAGTCCACTCACCTCAGCCTCCCAAAGGTGCGGGATTACAGGCTGAGCCACTGAGCCCGGCTACTTATTTGGTTTTTTTATGCTATTGAGTTTATATTCATTTCTCTTTCAGTGGCCTTTAAAAATTCTCCTAACACCTTTGACTATCAATGTGGCATGTATCAGGAGAAGACAAGAGCTGAAAAAGAGGCAATATAGGGTGATTCACTTGCTTTCCTTGCATAAAAAGGTGAAATAACTTTTGGGTGGATTATTTGTAGAGAAAACACTCAAGGTTCACAATGATTTCAGGTTGCATAAACCTAACCTGTTTCTGCATTATGTTCTAAGTTTCAGTGTTAATGTCTGTTGTTTTGACACCAGCCATAATTTATGCCTTTAATTATACTTTTTTTCAGCTGTAAACTCATATTGTTTCTTTACAGTAATGAAGTCACTATGCAGCAATGTCATTGTCATAAAGAGATGAGACATAATGAGAACATGATGGGAAAAAAATCATAGGCAGAGAATGAGAGCATACTTAAAGGTGAATGGGAAAAATTCTGTAAGTAAATAAAAACAATAGAACAAGATATAAGGATAAACTGTGGATATTATTAAAACCTTACAAACACTGTGCATTACTTCTATACACTGTTATGTCTACCTTTTGGTTTTCTGTTGAAATCATAGCATCAAAAGAGTGGGTCAACTCTGGATCAAGTCCAACCCTTCAGGTACCAAACAAAGATGCCGTCATCTCATTTTTAAAGACTCCCAGAAAAGAAGATTATATGAACTTTCTTGGCAAACCATTTATAAACATATTTGTAAGAAATTCTCTCAAGTCTAAAGTCCTCACTCTAATTTTTTTTTTTACTCAACATTTTTTTCTTCTTTGCCTTGAATTGCTTAACAACTCCTGCCAATTTTACCTTCCAAATACCTTTCCAGTCTGCCACCTCCTTTCTCACTTTTAAAATTCCACTGCAGTTTGCTCTTCACATGGCTAGAAGAAAAGTTTCCTTAAAACGTAACTTATGCCACTTACTCTTTTGCTTAAAATTCTCTGAACATTACACCTCGCCTTTGGAGAAAATGTAAATGTTGTAACACGGCACAGCTGCCCCTCATGCTCTGGTTCCTACACCTCCAATAACTGTTTTGTTTTCTGGAAAGTTAATTTTAGCTCCTTTTATTTTGTTTTATTTTTTCCCTTTATTTTATTTTAAAGATGTGGGATACAAGTCAGGATTAGCTACAGAAGTGGTCCACATGCACGTGAAGCTTGGCCCTCCCACTCTAGTCCTCACTTTCCCTGATTTAGGATCAGTACCCTAAAAGTTAAAAAATACTTTATTTTTTATCTAAATAAAAACAGCTGGCAGTTGCTGACAGTTCACCATGTGCCAGGCACCTAGCTAAGCAATTTTCTATCTTCCTAGGCTTTCCTGTAACATTACAAGTTGTTACATTGAAAGAGACTGAGTTTCACTTTCTTTTTCCTTAGCAAGTAATCTTGCTCACTTATTTTGTCTAGAACCAGTGATAAAACAGTGAACAACAGAAAACAACATCCTGATGGAGCTTGCATTCTACTTCTGTTTCTGGTCAGCCAAATCGGTCTGCAAATGAACACACACATTTTCTCTGGGAAGGAGGATGCACAAGAAGAAAGACACATTTGGGGTGAAGAGTCGGGCAAATAGAGGGTGGAGGAGGGAGGTGGAAGGAAGACTCGCAGTTTATTGATTCAATCTGAAAAAGATTCCACCTGAAAAGGTCTATGAACGCAGGACAGCTGTGGTTTCCACTCACCCTTCGCTCCCACACACATTCCATGCTCAAACTGTACAGTTACACGCAGTTGTCCTGACTCCAAAGGTCTCTCAGGGCTCCTGGCCTCTATCCACACTGTGCATATGTCCCTCAAGACAGGCACCACTGAGCGCTGTGTCACTAGGGTTTCCTCAGCCTATGCACACTAACTAATGGGGGTAATAGGAGTATTAAGCCCACCCAAATCCCTAATAACCTCTGCCCCCAGGTTCGTCAGTTATCCTGAAGATTCTGCAGGTGTGTCTGACACATTTTTTTGTGTGGTAACTTACCATCTTTTTTGTCCCACCCATGTCTGTTGCTCAAACACTCATTTGACATTCATTTGAGGCCCTACTGCCACCACTGTAAGAATGCAATCAGTGGCTGGGCTCGGTGGCTCAGCCTGTAATCCCAGCACTTTGGGAGGCCGAGGCAAGTGGATTGCCTAAGCCCGTGGATTTGAGACTAGCCTGGGCAACTTGGCGAGACCTCACCTCTACAGTAAACAAAAAATTAGCCAGGTGTGGTAACACGTGCCCGTAGTTCCCACTACTTGGAAGGCTGAGGTGGAAGGACCACTGCAGCCCAGCAGGTTGACACTGGGGTGACTCTGAGTAAGCCACTGCACTCCAGCCTGGGCAACAGAGTGAGACTCCAACTCAAAAAAAAAATGCAATGAGGCTCATGCCTGTGATCCCGGTGCCTTGGGAGGCCATGGTGGGAGGACATCTTGAGGTTAGAAGTTCCAGGCTGTCGTGAGCTATGAGCATGCCATGGCACTTCAGCTTGAGTGACAGAGCAAGACCTCGTCTTAGGAAAGAGGGCGGGGGGGAGGGGGGGAGAGAAGGAGAGAGAAGGAAGGAAAGAAAGAGAAAACAGAGAGAGAGATAAGGAAGAAAGAAAAGAAGGAAGGCAGGATGGAAAGAAGGAGAGAGAGAAGGAAAGAAAGGAAGGAAGGAGAGAGAAGGAAGAAAGAAAGAAACAGAGAGAGAAGGAAGGAAGGAAGAAAAGGAGAGAAGCAGGAAGGAAGAAAGGAGAGAGAGAAGGAAGGAATGAATAAATATTATAAGTAAATATTAAAGAATGCTAAGAGGATTGATTGTTCCTTGGACCTTCCAAGCAGCAGACCCTAAAGGTCTAAAAGTGGTTCAGTCCTTGGAACCTTCACCAAGGCGCTAAAGCAGACCACTTGTCCACTCTACACCACAAGGCCTTCCGTTCACCGGAGCAACATGAGGGACTGACAAGGGCTAATGAGGGCACAGGATGCATTCTGGAGACAAGTCTTTCCACTTCTGCCCGCAGGGCAGGCTCAGGCGTTAGATAATAGGCTCCTTGCTGTCTCGCCCCCCCTCACCATCTCCCTAATCCAAGCTGCCCCTCACCTCCAAGCTAAACCCTCAAGCCAGCTCCCCAGGCTGTCTGTCGACTCACTGACTGCCTGTGCTCAGCTATGTCCAAATCTCTGTTTAGAGTCTCCACACAAGCCTGCTTTCAGCTGCCAGCCTGTCTGTTTTCTGCCAGCTTTCCTGTTTCTCCTAGTAGACTGTAAATTCCTCAAGGGAAGAGGACATGCTCTTCTCCTGAAGTCCACAGCCCACTGCAGCTGTCTTTGATTCCTTTTCTTTCTTTTCTTTCCCTTCTTCTCAGTCTAGGCCACGATACCCAGATATATGGCTAACCATCAGTCTAGATGTTGCTGTGATGGTATTTTTTTAGATGCAATTAACATTGACATATAAATCAGTAGACTACCTTGCATAATGTGGTGAACCTTACCCAATCAGCTGAAGGTGTTAAGAGAAAAAGTCTGAGGTCCCTTGGGAGAGGAGGACCTCTTCCTCCAGATTGCATTCGGATTTGAGATCATCAACTCTTCTCTGGGTTTCCAGCCCGTAGGCCTACCATGTAGAACTTGGACTTGACAGTCTCCACAATTGTGAGCCAATTCCTTAAAATCTCTCTCTTTCTCCACTCCTACCAAGTGCACATTCTATTGGTTATTTTTCATTGGAAAATCCTTATTAACACACCAGGCTCCTTCTCATGGCCTACCCTTTTAATATGGTTTGAACTGTAAAGAGTCAAAGCCTTTGCTTTGTTAAGCCGTTGTGTCTCCACATGACTCTTGAGCTATGGCCGCCATGTTTCCTTACCTTTGACCCCATCTCCTACCTTGGGAAGGCGAATCATTTTTTTTTTTTTGAGTTGGAGTCTCACTCTGTCACCCAGACTGGAGTGCAGTGGCTACTCCCGGCCACCGAAGCCTCGACCTGCTGGGCTGCGGCGATCCTTCTGCCTCAGCCTTCCACGTAGCTGGAACTACAGGTGCGCCCGGCTAATTTTTTGATTTATTGTAGAGATGAGGTCTCGCCTGCCCAGGCGGGTCTTGAACCCACGGGCTCAAGCAATCCACTCACCTCAGCCTCTCAAAGGCGTGGGATTACGGGCTGAGCCACCAAGCCCGACTAGGGAAGGCGAATCTTCTGTCTCTCTCTCTCATTTACTTTCAAATTAAACTTCACTTGAAAACTTAAAAAAAAAAGAGTCCTACCTTCTTCTTTCTTTCCTCTCACCCACTCCCTTCCTCCCCCTTTCATTCTCCACAAAAGACTTTGGACTTTCGTTATTCACTTGAGAACTAATTTTTACCATAGACAAAGTACCTTTCCCTCGTTAGCCAAGTGGTACAAGAATTTGATAGTTACAGGGAGTAGTGTAGGAAGCAGAGTAAAGACTGGCTCCAGACTGCTCGGATTTGAATCTTTGCTTCAATGTGTGTGTCCTGGGGTGGTTTATTTAACTCCTTTGCTTTTTCAGTTTCCTCATCTGTGATAACAATAATTCATTAATTTTCCATAATATTAAATTATTATATATTATATAGTATAGATGATAAATAATGTAAAATAATAATGTATTATTACCGTTATTCCAGATAATAATAATTCATCTCACATATAATTATTATGAGGCCTGGATGAGTTTACAGTTGTAAGGCACTTAGAGCCGTGTCTGAAGCATAGTGTTAACAACAAGTGTTTGTGACATAAAGAATAAGTTTATAGCCCCCACTATAAGCTATTTAACTGCTGCTGATGACCAAACTGGATTCGATATAACCATCCATCATTTTGTGGCATATTCCCAGAACAATGGGAATGAACAAAATTACTTATTTGCCTATTTTTCTGACTATAATCATCATATGTTTTTATCTGCTGAGAGGATGGAAAATACAGAGACATAAGAAGGGAATTAGGAAATGTTTATTATTCAGATTTATAGACCAGAGACCTGCACGCTTTTTTCTGGGACCAGATTGTTAATAATTTAGGCTTTGTAGGCCGTAGGGTCTCAGTTGCAACTACTCAACTCTGTTGTAACATAAAAGCAGCCGGGTGAATAGGCGTGGCTGTCTTCCAATAAAATGTTATGGATCAGACGTGGTGGCTTGGGTCACAGTTTGCTGATCCCTGCTTCAGGACTATTGCTCATACGTTAGTAGAATTATCTTCTGTCTTTTTTCTAGGCATGTAGGTACATGTAAAAATCATTGCAAATACAAATTGCAATCTTGCCTTTTCATTGACTATTTCTGCTACAGTTTAAAGAACTGATTTAATAACTTTAAACACATATTTGGTTTTGATTCCCTAGGATAGATGAAGAGCACTGTGTGAGCTCTCTCAGAGGACACTTGGAGCTGGGATAGAAAGCGGAAACACAGGCGCCATTCTCAGTTCTCATAGGGCTATCACTGTGGGCTGGGATCCCTCTGCCAGAAGGCCCGAAAGAGGCTAGCCCTGCCCTGCTGTCTGCCTCAGCGCCGTGGCCCAGCTGCTTGTCAGCACTGAGGACAGCTCGCCAGGGGCAGGCAACCTGTATGCAGGGTGCCTGTGTCACTGCTGGAGTCCGGATTGAGCTCGCTGGTATAAGGATATGCAGGGAAGCATGTCTGCCACATGGTCATCATGGCAGACAGCATGCTGGGAGAGTGTTCTCCCCACCCTCACCATACTGACTGGCAGTAATCTAATGATGGCATGTAGTCTAGCCTAGGTAAGTTCTGAGACCAACCCTCAATAACCTTTGCTCAACTTTCATCTTTTTAGTGTCGCTGCCCTTATCATTCTGTTTGAAATAACCACACATCTCTACCCCTTCCCCTGAAAATACAATTAATTTCTCCATAGTTCTTGCCAACACTTGCAAACTACTTAATTATTTGCTTGTTAATTGTCTGTGTCTCCCCATCAGAATATCAGCTCCACGAGGGTAGGGGTTTTGCCTGTTGTGTTCACTGTCAGGCACAAATTAAGCACTCAGCAAACCTTTGTTGAATGAAAAAAAATGAATGGATCATACTGCCATATTGTTTGCAACATAACTCCTGCCAAATTATTTTCCAGAAAGGTAAAGAAATTTTCACTTCCACCGGCGACGTCTGAGCATTTTTTTTTACTACATTTTCATTAGCATTCTTTGTTATGGTCTAAATTTTTTTGTGTGCCAGTTTACTTTAAATTGCTTTTGTTTGATTATGATATTTTTTTCCTTTAAATTATTTCTTTGTCCTTTGCCCATTTTGAACAAATTAATCAAAACACCGTAAGTTCACTGTTGATCTCTTTGCTTCCTTCAGTTTGTCTCATGGACTCTACGTTGGGTTCGCTGGAAGCAGGAACACAGGTGTTCAGCTGCTTGTGGAGAAGGCGTTCATGCCACACATTCTCTGCAGCCTAGAAAGTCCGTGTGAGATCTGGCAATAAAGGTTATGAATATTGTGGCTAACTTTTATGTATATGCATTAAAGGGGGGGGGATTTTGGCAATTTTCCAGAACTTTCAAATACTAGAGCCAAAATGGCTTCAATTTTTTGTACACATGGGGTGCCTCGTAATGATCCGGACAACATTTTCACTTTGTTTTGTGGCTGTTGACTGATGCCATATGTACATGCTAACAAAACCGTTATCAAATATATTGAAAAACATGGAATTGGTTGTAAAGTGATCACAATCTTTCCCTAAGCCCATTCAAGTTTAAAGCACAAATATTATTTAAACTGATAAAGATGTTCAGTTGTTTCTCAAATACAGCTTTAATCCTTAACCAAAAATGTATTGCCAAACCATAGAGTATATATAAAATAACCACTTATAATGTATACTTTAAGGGCATACCTTCAATAGCATTAGAAATAACATGTAAGAGACCTATCCAGATCTACACTAGAAATTCTAGGTGAACATTTTTGTGTACACACCCATTTCTCTTGTGTTTTGAATTAACCAAGTATGCTATTGAGGAATAGAAACATGGGGTGGATGGGAATGAGAGCATGACTTGATGTGTGTGCATTAAAAAAAAAACCTCCAAAATCTGCTTTCTTTGCAGGTAAATCTTTTTTCCTTTCCTTGCTAAGAGACATGGTCTTACAATAGAGACTTGTAACTGAAGCTTGCAAATAGCACTACAAAAGAATTTTATTTTATTAGCAACTATCACATTTCTACAACTCAAATAGGTATACATTTGTATAACAGTTCATTCACTCATCCATACTTAAGTCTTCATGCTTGTTGAATCTTACCTTAAGGATAATCAAATAAGACTCTTTGCCTATAAATTATACATTATTCTGTAACTAATTAAAACTATTTTATCATATATCTCGGAATGTTGGCTGTTTCTGTCTTTTTGCACATAGAAAGATTATTTTAGTTAAACACTAATGTGTTTTTCTTTGTTTAACCACAAAATAGTCCTTTGGAAAGCTATTTCTAACCTGAGCATTACTTTTAAAGTGACTTGTACACATGCCAGTTTTTCTGCATGTTTTGACAAATGACACATTTCCTTTGGTGCTTCCTTGTGGGTAACAGTGTGTGAGGATGTGGTGTTGGAAAAATTTATTACAGTTATTTTGTAGTTGATATTAAAGAATGTGATGTATTATACCAGGTGTCTGACCTTTAAAGATCTTAGGACCTAATTCATTACAACATAAAATTTACATATTATTCAACTTTGCTGCAGAGCTTTCATGAACAAGTCACGGTGTGTATGTATATCAGGATGGAGAAGAAAAAGTCAAAGCCCAGGCAAGGAATCGAGGGCTGACCCTCAAGTTTGGATCTGTTTGTGGTGCTTCTGCGGATTTAAGTGAGCATGAGGTAAAGGCATTTAATATAATATGAGGGAAAGGCATTTAATATAATACAGAGTAGAAATTTTGCGAATTAGTGAAGCAAAGCTTTTTAAAATATATTATTATCCTAATCTGTAGTGCAATGAAAACTATGTCTAAGTGAGACTAAAGAAAGACACGTCCCACATTGTATCTTTAAGTAGTTAAGTCGGTGATATAGCCCCTAAAATAGTACTAACAGTGATTTTTCATGTCTTATTTAAAAATGCAAGATGAGAGGATAAAATTAAAAATTGCTATAAAATGCTTTAGAGAGAAAATAAATGTATTTGAAATAGTGTATATATATATATATATATATGTAACAGTTTTTAAAAGAACTAAAATGTACCACACATTGTAGAAAATTAGATCTGTACATATGTGCTATTGGAGATCAGATAATGCTATTTTAATTCTTTTAAATATGTTCAACATTTAAAATTTTCAATAGCTGCTAGAATATTATTTTTCTCATAATTTATTTTATCTTATTTGGGCTTTGTGCCAAATAAATATCTACTAAATCTACTTTTGAAAATGCATACATGATATTCTACATGCTGGAAGAAGAAATGTTCCTTTGTAAGGTCCTGGTCCACTACGGATTAATATCACTCAAAGATCCACAGCGCCCTGATTGATGATAATGTTTTTCCCTGAGGAGTCCACGATACTGTGGCAGAAAAATAAGTCTAAATCCTTCTTTATATAGAGACTATCAAACAATTTGAGTTAATGCAAATGGGTTATTAATATCAATATAATCCAAACACTGTTTAAAGATTCAGTTTGCTATCAAAGATAATGTTTCCTTATTCTGCAGTTTAATTAGCAAGGAGGAAGCATTTTATCTCAAATACTGATTTTCTAAATTAGTTTGCTGGAAGGTATAGATATATGCTTGAAGGTTTTCTGGATTTTAGTAATTTTTAATAAGTGTGTGGAGGCAATTGAAACAGGACGAAATTTAAAAAGCCATAATTGTTATCATAAGGGTGAGCTGCTTCTAGCAAACGCAAACCAATCACTCGGACTAATGGCATACTCCGAGGCAGTGCTGTGGCTTCGCAGTAGAGGGCGCTGTCTTCCAGTTCTATCACAAGCTCAAATAGAAGGTCACTCAGTCTATTGATAAATCACACTGCCGTGATTCCTAACTGACAGCTCAAACTAACATCAAGCTGGATGAGGGAGAACAAAAGGCCATCAAGCAGCCATTTTCTTGACACTTTTATTCAATCACCAGCAGATTGCTTACGACAGCAATAGCAGCTGTTTTGTCTTCATCTTTCCACATTTGATAAAAGGTGTCAACTCAAATTTTTGTAAATAATTCACTTACCCCTACTGCACACACCAGCACTGTTCAGCATATGTATTTTGTGTGAGCAGATCACTGAGGCAGGTCAGAGCTCAATGATATCAGCTGAAGGTCATCTGTGATCTAAAAGGAAGCCTCGATAAAACTACACAGTCCCTCAAGGTCAGAGATAAAACTAGGAGGAGATATTTGTGATGGGAACAAAAGGTGAAACAATAGGGAGGAAAAGTATGAAAATGCTTCCTTTAATAGACGAGTGCTTTTCTTTGTTTAAGAAAACTCATTCATAGCTCCTTGGTCAGTTATCGATGTAGGGTGTTTGCAAACCTACCTAAGAGATTAAAAATCTAAATTGTTCTTTCAAAAGTTTGAAAAAAATATTATTTGTAGCATGCTATTCATCACAACTGTACAGCGGCCAGAACTGCAATTCGTTTCTATGTTCTTTTTAAAAGAATCATAAAAAGAGTGTCAAAAATTAATACAGTTAGATAGAATTTCATTTATCTAGTTCATTTAAAATTCTACCCTGAAATGCATTTAGGCTTGAGAGCTGAGAAAAAAATAGAGAAAGAAGGTGTTTTATATCATAAGAGCTTCATTTGCTTTAAGGGCTTAGAGAAACTAATAGAGAAATCCTTGAATTATTGCAATAAGAAACTCTATCTGGTGTTGGCAGTAGCTAAAAGTGCTGAGATTAAAAATGATACATCCTTCAATGCTGGGTTATTTTTTCAGTTACATTACTCACAAAATAAATCTCAACAACAAATAGTCACTATTTGGTTTATATTTTCTAATAGGAAAAGTCCATGTGCTTTTGAGATTCTGTCTCAGCTTCAGCTGCAGGTGGATTTATTACCTGTAATTGATGTACATGGGGATCAAAGAGCAGCTTCTTTACATTTTCTCCTGTTCTTTCTACCTCAGGAGTCAGGGGACCATAACTCTTGCAATTCCACTGGAACAGGTGTGGAAGAATGAAATGAACCTGGGTGAAGTACCACCACAATCATACAGGGCATTGAAAACATTTTAAAATCCAAACAGGTCATCTTATTGCTGGTTGAAAGTTAATTCTCACAAGGAGAATTAATATCTTCATGATTTAAACATTAATGAAATAGGGGAAAAACTAAGATTTGGAATAACATTTTAATCTCCTGAATTTAAAAGGATGCTGTTGCCTTCTCGCATTCTAAGTGATTATATATTTGCACCTTCTGCCACTTAGCACATGCCATTTTATATTGTCACTTGTCTCCTGTGTATATTTCTTGTCTTCTCAACTTGAGTTTTGGGCCGCAAGAGGAGGAAGCATGTCTTAATAATTGCATAAAATGGATAGTTTAATATTTTCATAAAGCATACAAAGTCCTTGCATGCCTTATTTGATCTTCATAATAATCTGGTGAGGTGGTCAAATCAGAGATTATTATCTGCATATGGTGGAGGAAACTGAGCTCCAGAAACGCACAGAATAATTCTACATGTATGTTAGCAGATAATACTTGAACGTGGGTTTTTGGGCACGTAATCCAGTGCACTTTCATATAGCCTGAATACAGGCATACAGCAGGGAAACCCCTGGCACCCACAGGTGGAATATACTGCTTGGCACACGGTTGACACTCAACACACTGTCAAATAAATAAACGACAACCATACGTGTTTAGCCCAGAGAGATATGTAGAAGCACTCAAAATGTTGCTATTTTTATTGATAACAATTACTTGTAAATAGGTCTTGTGATCAGGAAAACTAAGAGAAGCATAACGTCTTTGGTCTGGGGGAGGTTTCATCTTAGGCAGGGATTGGGATGTGTTTTCGTGACAAAGAGTCAATTTCCTTGCTGGTAAGGTGGGAACAATAATCACAGCTTTATTTATCTCATCAGACTGGTGGGCAGATCAAAAGAGACGCTATGCGAAAGTGGTTTGTGAGCTGTGAAGTACCAAATACACATGGGAACTGCTTTGTTATTCATAAGGCAGTGCCAGGTGACTACAACTGGGGGCGATAATAGGTTCAGAGGAGACAGAAAACTCTACCTAGGGGAATGTGGGAAACTCTGAGAGCCTGACAGAAACAGGCATTTCAAGGAGGCGGGGAAGATATAAGCTGCAAAAGCCAGAGGTAGAAAAGAACAAGATGGATTTAAAGGAGTGAGTAGCTTGACTGAGTAGCTTGCTTAAAGAAGGGAGTACAGGGATTTCTGCTTGGAAAGACAAGCTAGGGCGCATCTGGAGATGCTCTGCTCTCTTAGTACCAGGTGAGGGAGTTCGATCTCAAATGGAAACATGAGGCTTATTGTGAGAATGGCGATTGCTTCCCATGTAGCAAATTGCATAGGAGGAAGTCAGAGAAGACTTTTAGGGGTTAACCAAATTCCTAAAGAAAAAAAAAAAAAAAGAGTCCCGTGCATATGAGGGAAAGCTTAATTATTGTGAGAGAAAAATTTCTCCAGTCTTAAAAAATATTAATAGTAACTCATCTTATTGGATGTGTGCTACTTGTCTCATAACTTTCTAAGTACATTATCTACACGAAATCATTTATAATGAGGGAAACAATTGCTATTTAACAGATGAGGTAACTGAGGGTTAGAAAGGTTAGATGATGCATCCTAGGTCATATCACGAGGAGACTTCAGAGAGGGATTCGAGCTCAGTATGGTTGCAGAGTCCAGCTCTAACACTCTGCCCCCCTGTGGGGTCCTGTTGCCCTGTGTAGTACAACAGCACATCCAACACTAGGGATACTGGGTGTGCTCACTTTGTGAAAATTCACTGACATATGCACTTTTTTGTATGCACACTATACTTTAATAATGAGTTAAGTTAGTAATATAACAAAAAATAAGGACTTAATGTACCTGTAGAAGAAAAGATTGAAAAGATACAAACGGTTAACCCGATTATCTTTGTTTATAAGAGATATAAGTAATTTAAATTTTCTTTTTTTAACTTATTTCCTTTTCTAGATTTTGACAGTTATCCTGTAAAACGTTTGTAATAGGAAATATTGTAAGCAAATAAGGCACATTTTTGGTGAGGAAGAAATTATACCAACATTGGTTTAAAAATTACTGTCAGTGGTGTCATATTTGTTATTTATCTAATTTTCAAAATAGCTATTCGAAGAGTTTTTGTACCATTTGTTGCCATTTTCGCAGAGAATAAATTTCAGAGTGACCTGGCCCAAGTACCGCATAGCACCCAACATATAATTGAGATAAGACTGGAATACAAGACCGATTAAAAAAACACAGAAAAAATGAAGAAGAAAAATTAGGAATGAAGAAAGAATTCTAGAAGGAAATTTCTAATGTGGTGTCCAGTTAGGAGTCTGAAGGAATCATTTTGGAAAAATTCCTAAATAGAAAGCAAAAACAAGGATTTTTCTGTTGCACTGAGGCCAGTGTGGTTTGAAGCTTTTTGGCTTCTCATCAGACGTCTGCACCAAAGCTGAGTAAGTCCCTTATCAAGTCCCTGAATAAGTCCTTGATTTTGCATAAGACCCTGAGAAATCTGATCCAAAGATATTGTTTATTCTGTATAAAGTGTTTCTGTTGTTTGTGTTTTTGTTTGTTTTAACCAGTATCCCCACGACACTCCCCCTTTTTCTCCCCCACAAATAGCAAGTGACTAATTATACTAGATGTTGAACGATTTGTGTAATTGCCAAATTTAGAAGAACTAAAATGACTAAAATAGTTAAAGCAGTTAAAAATTTCAAGTGTTTATTTGTTTTTCTTTAAAACTGGGCAGAGAAATAGATAATGGATTCTGGTGAGTATAATAAAAAGGGGAAACCATTAAATTCTCCACTTTTAAAATAGACAAAACCAGAAACTCTTGGCATATGACCTTGGCCAAATTACTTGAACTCATTTTTCCTGTGTGAACCAAGCCATAAAACGGCATAAAAAGATATCTCCCGGACAGTGCAGACACTAGATCTGACTTGAAGTGCTCCCGATAAATAAATTACAGTTTTACTGGTTGAGGCCGGGACGGAAAGGTGAATACAGTTTTCTGCAAAGGGTGTTTTAAAGGTTCATCCTGTTTTTTTCTCAATTTTTCTTTTCTGTCCATGTGGCCATTTCACAGTTTATTGCTGAGTTTTTAGTGGATTGTGAGGCTGGCTATAATAATAATAATAATAAACACTGATGTTTTTCTTTCAGTAGATAGGGCACAGAAGGGCAAAACACACTTCTAAATAGTGACTTTCTTGGTATTTTTCTGTGTGGGGAAACAGAGTTCTGAAGATGTGACACTACATTTTCTATCTATTTTGGTATGCCAATAGTTGTTTTTCCTTCCTGGCATCTCTGAAATTACTGATTCTGAGAAAATAAAGAGAAAGTTCCAGAAAAAATGCAAACTTATAAAAGTGATGTGAAATTCTAGAAATTTTCAGAATGTATAGTTAAGCAAACTATTTTTAGTGATCTTCAACAAGAACTACCTAAGAGGTTAGTTAGTGTTATCCAACAAATGTCTGACATTTCAGCAAAACATATCAGAGTCTCCAAAGATACTAAATCAGTCCCTTCTTCATGACCTTTCTTGACCACCCTCTTTAAGATTGTAACCTTCCTTGACACTCTGCATTCCTCTGCTTGTGCTTTTTCTCCTTAGCACTTACTGTCACCTAGCATGCTATTTGATTATTTGTTTTATGTATTGACTCTTTCTCCATGAGGGTAAGGGTTCCTCTCTTCCCCTGCCCTATTTTTTTAACGGCTATGTCCTCAGTGCATGCTAAAAGAAGAAACGTTTGTGAAGATATTGAAATGCAGACTGCATGAAAATAATAGTTATTTGGATTGAACCATCAGAACCAATGTCAAGATAGTAAACTCAAGGGAGATCACGGGTGGACTAAGTACTTTAGGGCTCTGACTATTCTCAACAAAGCCTAGATGAAAATGTAAAAGGAAGGTTTAGAATTTTTTTGTGGGTGGGGTCAGATTCTCACTGTTATCCAAGTTGGAGTGCAGTGGCATGTTCACAGCCACCGCAGCCTTGACCTGCTGGGCTCAGGCGGATCCTTCCACCTCAGCCTTCCAAGTAGCTGGCACTACAGGTGTGTGGCACCACAGTCTGGCTAATTTTTTTATTTTATTATAGAGCCATGTTGCTCAGGTTGGTCTCGCCTCTGCCTTCCAAAGTGCTGGGATTATAGGTGTGAGCCACTGTACCCCACTAGAAAAATTTTTTGATAAATCTAAGCTAGGAAGAATAGCTATACAAGGACAAAATCAAGTTTTAATGTGATTTTGAGGGGCTAAAATGTTGGAGTCAAGCAAGAAATCTACAAAATAGAAAAAATTGAATCTTGTTTATTTAGTTGGAAGAGCTGATGGACCTGACTAGGCGTAAGTCTTTTGTGGGGAAGGTGGTAACTTGATCTTCTGAAGCTGGTCCTGTGAGATCAAACTGGCAGTTAAAAGGTGGAAGTCAGCCGGGTTCGGTGGCTCAACCTGTAATCCCGCACCTTTGGGAGGCTGAGGTGAGTGGATTGCCTGAGTTCGCGGGTTCGAGACTCGCCTGGGCAGCGAGATCTCATCTCTACAATAAATCAAAAAATCAGCGCATGCCTGTAATTCCGGCTACTCGGAAGGCTGAGGCGCAAGGATCGCCGGAGCCCGGCAGGTGGAGGCTGCGGTGGCCGGGAGCGGTCACTGCACTCCAGTCTGGGCGACAGAGTGAGACTCCAATTCAAAAAAAAAAAAAAGTGGAAGTCATGGCAGTCAAACAGTGAAGGGCAAAGGGACGGAGGTGGCCGCTATGAGGGCTGAGGGGAAGGGACCATACAAGTAGCTTTTAGTGGAGGCAAGAGAGTCAATACTGGTTGAAGAGATGGCTGCAGCTCGGCAGACTGAGGAGATATGGGCGGAGGAGGCAGAAAAGGGGGAGGAGGAGAAGGCGATGGAGATGGTGCTTACTCTGGTTTCTGTGCTCTGGGGACATCCCTCCCCCTTCTGATCATTTATTTCTACATTGATAGGCAGGTTCATTATCTGGGGGGAATAAAGCAAAACAAAACAAACAATCCCCCAAGTCTTGAATAAAGGTGGGAATGGGCTCCCACCTGCACATTGAGACGATTGCTGTCAGGAAAGTTTTGTGCAAGTGCTTCCAAATTTAGGCAACAAAAAACGCACTTGCTAAGTGACCTGGCATTTCTATACATCATAAGCACCATCTCTCAGATGGAACACCTCAGATTCTGTTTAGGTAGCCACCGTGTTGGTGGTAAATACCAGTTGTTCTCAAATTTCGGTGTGGATCAGAATTACCCAGAGGGTTTGTTCAAACCCAGATTATTTGGGGGCTCCACTCTCAGAGTTGCTCATCCAGTGGGTCTAGGGTGGGACCCAAGAATGTTCATTTCTAGCAAGTTCCCAGGTGATGTTGATGGTGCTGGTCCAGGAACCACACCTGAAGGAACCATTGTGCAGGACGTGTTCTGCACTCAGGTGCTGGTTGCGGCAGTACGAGGCAGATGAAATCCAGTCTGTTTTCCCTACAGCCCTGCCTTGGAGGTCTCAGGCTCTCTTGTGCTTAAGTATGGAAAACAACACAAAACTCGCTGTTGGAATATCTATTCCTCCACTTTTCACATGGGAGAAGCAGGCTCGATGAGGAGCACGCTTGAGATGAAGCAGGCTTTAGCTGAAATTCTCTTTGGTAACTAGAGTACCATCTCTCAGTGAAGAGAACGGGAAGAAAAGTATTGGAAGAATACTCTTGTCGCTGGAGAGCCTTGGATTCTACACCCTGGGTGGACACCAACAAGTCATGTTGCCTTAGACAAGTCACTTGTTTCTGGATCCTGTCTCATCTGTAAAACGAGAATGCCAGCCTAGATGATATTTAAAGTCTCTTCCTGCTCTAAAATTCAGTTTGTATATTTCTAAGTCAGAGGAAACATTTATATCACAATGGCAAAATGACCAGTGTATCTTTATGGCAATTGACTTGGTTTGGGGAACTGTTCTTTCTTGGTGAAAGAAGGTCTTATTTATTTATAATTTTTTGAGTTGGAGTCTTACTCTGTCGCTCAGGCTGGAGTGCAATGGCACACTCATGGCCACTGCAGCCTCGACCTGTTTGACTCAGGTGATCCTTCGGACTCAGCCTTCCAAGTAGCCGGAACTACAGGCACACAACACTACACCTGAGTAATTTTTGGATTTATCTTAGAGATTAGGTCTTGCCAAGTTGCCCAGGTTGGTCTCAAACCCACGGGCTCAGACAATCCTCTCACCTTGGCCTCCTAAAGTGCTGAGATTATAGATGTGAGCCACCGTGCCTGGTCTTTTATTTATTTATTTATTTATTTATTTATTTATTTATTTATTGGAAGGTCTTAACCATTGAAATGTTTTAATTGAATGCAAGTTCTCGAATAATACCCAGAATTTAATTCAATTCTATCCTTTCCGTTTCTTTTCTTTAACCTAGTGCTAATGATTCTTTGACAAGATTTAAGTTGTCTGTTTTTAGTTGCAATTAGAAAGTCTGTTTTTTTAAAGAAATGGAATAAAAATGTAGACCCATTCTTTGGTACTCAATCACATCCTGGCTCCTGTTGTTTATCTGTTTTGCCACCAGATAGCAGAATTACTCTTGTTATAATCTTCTTACAATTTACACGGGCTTATTGGAAGTTCTTAGAAGACAACTGTGGGAGAGGAAGTCCTTCTGCCCTTGTTATCTGAGGATCATTGGTACTGGAGAACAAAAGGCCTCTTTAAGTGACTCCACTGGAAACTGCTGGCTAAAATGAGATTAAGAAAAAAATGACTTGAGTGGGGACTGACTTTTAAAAAATAAAATTAAGAAATATAAAAATATGTCTAATTGCTCTTCTATTTAGCCAGATTTTGATTTTATTTTCAACTAAGTGTCAGAAAATGAATCAAAGTTTTCTCCCCCGCTGGATAGAATTCAGCTTGTACTTTGCTAGTTGGGCTCCTCCGTCCCTGGAGGGAGTTGCTGTCGTGGTTGATTTGCATAGTACAATCACACAAAACATTGCTTTTGTAAGATTACTCAAGAGCCTTATCAATTTTTGCAAGAGCTTCTCTTAAGTTTTTGACATTTGAATCCATCTCTTTGGAAACATTTGTGTTATCACACTTGTTGATGCTTCTCTTCCCTAATTGTTGACTGACCTAACTCTGTCTTGGTTCCTCGCTTTGCAGGTGACATGAACAGTCTTATCACAGCACTTTCTTTAAGGTCATGGGATGCTGGATCTTTTGTAAGGTTGGCAGTTTCATCTTGTTGTTGATTACAAAAGTGTGTTAACCTGAAATATGGGTATAAACATTAGTGTTATGGGGTAAAGGATTTTTTCTTTTCTTTTCTTTAGGAAAAGATTTATGTTGTATTCACACAGGCTAAAACTCCTCTCCCCTTTTCTCATCAACATTTTTGACTTATAGTTTTAAAACATTTTCAGATTTGGTTTTAATATAATTTACCAAAAGCCTACAAAAGCCTGCTTCTGTAAACTCTTGCTATAAGCTATACTATACAGAAGCCATCCCCAAAGTCAATGGCTTAAAACAACTATCATTCTCATGGATTTGCAGGTTGTTTGGGCACAGCTAGCAGGTAATCAGTGAGCTTGACTGTTGTGGAAAGGATTTTTGAATGAAGGTTAAGTTTTTCTTTCTTTCTTTCTTTCTTTTTAAATTACAGGGTCTTGCTCTGTTGCTCAGGCTGGAGTGCAGTGGTGGGATCATAACTCACTGCAGCCTCAACCTCCTGGCCTCAAGTGATCCTCCCTCCTCAGCTTCCCAAGTAGGTGGGACTACAGGCATGTACCACCATGCCCTGCTATTTTTTTTCTTTTTTTTTGTAGAGACAAGGTCTCACTATGTTTCCCAGGCTGGCCTTGAACTCCTGGCCTCAAGCAATCCTCCTGCCTGGCCTCCCAAAGTACTGAGATTATAGAGTGGCATGTCCATCATGCCCAACTGGAAATAACTGTTTAAAAGACAAGGTCATTAGGGAAAATTTTGTACTGTAGCATATTATTCTTTCTATGAAACAAATTTCAACACTCTCTGGGTTCAAATCTTGGTTCTGCTCCATAATAACTGTTATCTTGCACAATTTTCTTAATCTTTCAATGCCTTCATTTCTTCAACAGTCAAATGGGGATAATAACAGCACTTACTTCACTGGATTTTACAAGGACTGAAAGAGATAATTAACGATAATTGCCTGGTGCATATGAATTGTTTACTAAATGTTAGCTTTTCTTTTTATTAAGAGAAAAACTACCTCTGATTGTGATTAAAAGGCTAATGAGTTGGGCAAATGTGGAGGGAAAATAGAGTTAGAGAAAGAGACAGGGCTTGAATTTATCTCCATTTCTATGATGATAAAAATAGAGCTGGCAGAAAAAATATTTTACTTAATTTAATACATACTTTTATAGTGCCCTTTACTATGTGCCAGACTCTTTCCAAGACTTAACATATATTAACTCATTTGATTCTCATGTCAACCCTAGGGGATAGATATGATTATTATCTCCATTTTATAGATGAGAAAACCCAGGCCCAGAGAGGCATTGAGACTTCCTCAAGGTCATACAGCTTGCTAGTAAGTGGCATAGCTGGGATTTAAATGCATGGGAGACTGGAGGCCAAGTCTATGGTCTTAGGCCAGAGTGCTTTTCTCTTACAGGGAACAGCACAAAAGAAGCCAGGCCAAAGTGTTATTTGTCCTGAATGTGGTTATTTGATTTATATACTGTAATTTTGAAGATTTGACTTTATTCTTTTCTTCGGAGCCTGAAGATTTGAAGCAACCTTGCTTTCTGTGCCTATTTTGTCTTGTGTTCTCCCCTTTCTCCAGCTTATTCTGGGACGGGAGAGACTCGGTGAGATTTAATCCCAGGCTGCCGAAGAGCCACTTCCTAAAGACGTGGAGAACCATCTTTCCTGGTTGCTGAATTCTCACGCTCCTTTATACTCAGAGGAGAATCAGGCTCACTGTCTCAGGTTGTTTTTGCTCTTCACTAATAGGATTTTTATTGCTAACTTAAGGATCAGGGAAAACAAACTAGTTTTTACATCTAACTCTATCCTGTTCAGAGAAAACACACAGCTAATAAATCTTCCATACCAAAAATATATCCACACAAGGCAAAGGATGAGGTTTATAAATCTAATGAAGTTGAATTTCATTTTTGTACCTTTTTGGGAGCGTGGTTCAGGCACGTGGGGATGAAGCTCTGAAATGTGCTCCCATGGGTCAACATCACAGGTAGAGGTGACTGCAATTTTTAGCCCCAAGATGAACACTTATAATAAACTTAATTGAAGCTCTAAAGTGCTCAGCCACATAAAACTGCAATTGTCATGGGCAGGCTGGTCAACATGTGTGGCGATGCTCAGGATTTGGAATTACATATTTTTCTTTGGTTTTGTTTGTGTCTCAGCTGAAGCAGCTCTCTTTGATCCAACAGCGATAGGGTGGTTTTTATTAAAAATTTAACACATATCTCAAGCAATATTTACCTTAATGTGGTAAATCAAGAAATTCTTCTTTTTCTGAATGAGATATGTTGGTAAGATAAACTCAATGCTGTAAGATAAATATTAACTTTATAATGAAAACGACAGAATACCTTATCTGATACATTGTATCTGTATTTCTCCAAGGAGATGAGAAACCTCCATGCTTCTTGCTCTACCTTGCATGAGAGGCAATGGCTTAGATTTTAATCCTTAATTATCTGTCCTAGCTTACTTTATAGTGACATCTCAGCCTGTGTATTCTTCAACTTCTAATTTTAAAAATATTGAATATGTTTGCTCATGCAAGAGACTAGCTGATGTGAGTTACAAAAGCACAACCAGGCACTTTTACATGCAATAGTCCATGGAGGAAATGCTGTTAGTAGGCAAAATTCATTAGTGAAAAGAAGATTTGGAAAGTTTCAAAGTTAAAAAAAAAAAAGTCTTACAGGAACTCTGGTGAACACAACCTGGAATCCAATTAGAAAATGTCAGAGTGGAGTTCAAAGGACACCGGTGATAGTTTTGATAAAGTTACTACTCTGGAAGGAACTGAGATATACTACTTTTCGCCATGGTGATTGTCCATGTGTGGGTACTTTCACTCAGGGGCACCTGTGATGAATCCTGTAAGTGACCTATTAATAACTGCAATACGAATGAAATGTGCTGCCTAGAAAATGAGGTTGCCTGGCTCTCATAAAATACCATTTTCTTTTCATAATTTACGGGATATGTTGTCCAAAGAGATGAAGTATTTCATGTTGGTCAGTTTTGGCTCTGCATAGGCCTAGCACCATGTGGAATATTTTTAATGGTTGACTGGTAAAACATTGTTTCCTGCAACTCAGCCCTTTTTTGATTACAAACATCAAGGCTACAGACACAATTTCTTACTCGGTTTATGTCTTAGGAGTTACACATACTATTAGAGACTCATATAAACCAACTGAGTAACTATATTTTTATTGTGTGCAAATCAATGTGAGAAAAGATTTGGAATTAAAAGATGTGGTCCTTGCTTTCAAGGGGCTGATAGTCTTGGAAGCAAAGGATTAATTCCCTGTCAAATTATGTTAATCGACCAATTCTATCAATTTTTACATACTGAATGTAGGGACTCATAGAGATAAGAGTTTCTGATCTTCCCCCAATACTCCTGCATTTTGAGTTATTAGCAAGCTGCAGTGGGGGCAGGGAGTAGATGCAAAGTGCTTGGAAAATTTAGAGCTCATCCAGTGTGTACGACAAGAAATAGAAAGTTTTCGTCTTTAAAAATATTTGTGTTGTGTGTTCTCAAATCATGTGGATACTCAAATTACATCCATTCTTTAACATTTGCAAGTTGCTTTGTACAGCATCAGCTATATGATCAAGCTTATAAATAATCTGAATAAAAGAATGTTGCAAGATTAAGCCCTGTGGCTCATGCCTATAATCCCAGCACTTTGGGAGGCAGAGTTGGGTGGATCGCCTGAACCTAGGAGTTTGAGACCAGCGTGGGCAACATAGTGAAACCTCGTCGTACAAAAAATATCAAAAATTTAGCTGGGTGTGGTGGCACATGCCTATAGTCCCAGCTACTTGGGAGGCTGAGATGGAAAGATCTCCGGAGCCTAGGATGTCAAGGCTATGGTAGTAGTGAGTGTTGTGATCATGCCACTTCACTCCAGCCTGGGTGACAGAGTGAGGTCCTGACTCAGAAATAAATAAATAAAAAGGAATGTTGCAAAAATTCTATTTGTCATCCTATACGTGTGTGGCCTTGGTCTTCTTTGACGCATACCACATCCTCTCTGTCCAACCTATTTGTATCCCCTTAGGGGGCAGGGCGAATATCACCAACTCTGTCTTGTTTTTCCATACCTAGCCTATAAGAGTTATGACAAAGGTGGCTGGAGTCTCAGAATAAGAGATAAAAAAGACATAGATGAGCACATTCCATACTCTCTTATTGTATCTGTGGCTGGAGTTTAGGTGGGGACAGAAAGTGAGAAGATTTGTGTTTACAGATAAGGCCACAGGATGGTGGCTGGGACTGCTGGAGAGGCCAGGCACACTCACGTGGTGATACAGACGACAGCCATACAGCAAAGCATTCTTTATGGCGGGGCTTTGCTTGTTTCTGTCTTCCCTACAACATCCTGAGTTCTTCCGTGGGGAGGAGGGATGCATTTGTCCTCTCGTAGGTAAAAAAAAAATAGCCAGGTGTGGTAGCTCATAACTCACACCTGTAACCCCAGCACTCTGGAGGCCAAGGACGAAGGATGTCTTGAGCTCAGGAGTTCAAGTTCAGCCTGGACAACATAGTGATAACTTGTCTCTGCAAAAAATTAGCCAGACATGGTGGTGCACGCCTATAGTCCCAGCTACTGGGGAAGCTAAGGTAGAAGGATTGCCTGAGCCCAGGAGGTTTAGGCTGCAGTGAACTGTGATCATGCTACTGCACTCCAAGCTGGATGACAAAGTGAGACTCCGACTTAAAAAAAAAAACAAAACACCCTAAAACCCAAAAAACCCTAAAATATCAGCAACTACAAATGGTTCAAAATGAATGTGATGCACTGCTTGGGATGGAGACAAATAGAATTGATCCATCACTTCCGCCCCTCCCTAGCAGTGTGACCTTGGGCAAGTCTCAATCTATGTGTCTTACTTTCTACACTTCTAAAATGGGAGTAAAACCCCCATTTCCTCATAGGGCTGCTGGGAACATTAAATTATTATTAAATAATGCATATGTATTTTTGCCTGGCATACAACAAGCAGCATGATGTTTCTTATTTATCCTTTTGTTTTCTGAACCTGGCACCCTCCCCCACTCATACTAGGCACTCAATAAAAGGTTGTTGGATAAAAAATAGCCACGTTGAAACCTAGGGTTCTGGTAAATGCCCAACAAATACTTTCTGTATAGTGAGTGACTCTTGTCCTAGATCAAATGGCCCAGAGAACCACCTGGGAATTACTCATCTCAAAGTCAGCTCTGAGAAGTGTAGCCTGCAGGAGTGCCACTTCAAACAGGGATTCTCATGAAAAGCAAATCAAAAGTGAATTTGAAAGAGAAGCAAAATACATTGTTTCTTCTTAGGCTTGCTGTTTGATTTTCATTAGGCATCCTGCCTGATTCTTATTAGGGCTGCCCTGATTTCTTGAGGTCCTGGTCATTTAGGGTCAGTGCTCATGTGCTATATAATGATGTCATTATTTGACTTTATTACATACATGATGTAGGTAATGATTCAGGGCTTATTCCTGAAAATAATCCTAAGCACCTAATGCTGATTGGTTTAATGATACAAAAACTCATTTGGAAAGAATGGAAGGTTTCCTGGGGCACAGCTGATGATGTGTATGTGAACAGGCTCCATTTCCCACATTTAAAGAATGGAAACAACATGCAATTATGTGTTCTTCGATGAGGTGTTTTCTTTGAAATGGTAGAACTTGGAAAGTATCCATATGAAAAAGGTGGAAAGATTTAAGTAATGGTGCCAAGGTTAGTTTTCCTTTTTTATTTCCTTTATTATTGTTATATCTATTCTTGGCTGTAAACATATGCTTTCTCATTTTTTTCCCCCTCTTTCTTTTAATATGAAAAGCTAATGGGGAAACTGATGAGATTGGCCAAGTCTGTGAAATTAAAATGAACTTTGTAATTTTGTTTATCAGCTTGGGGTCAATGACATAGAAATTCTGTAAGCTATAAATGTAAATATGAACATGAATTCCATGTGCTGAATTCATTCATGCAGAAGGCGGGCCCGTTCCCACTCTGCCATCACCCACCTCCTACCAGTTAACAATTAGCTAGTTAAATAAGCCATCTTGGGGTTCTCCGTGTCTGTTTCACTCGACACCCTGCGGTGCTTATCCAAGCTCTTTAAGAGAGATTTGTGCTTGGATCTGATCCACGTGGTACCTTAAGAAAGATGAGCAACTGGCCATTTCTTCCTTTTAATGCTTTTCCTTAGGATGAGATGGAGCAGGAGAGCACAGAGTGATCCCAGTCACTTAGCACAGATGTCATCTCACGTACCAGCACCTAAGTGGCCTTAAATAGGTGAGTAAATAACCCATGATCTCTTGTTTTCTTAATGTTCTAAATCACCCACATCTCACAATGCCTGATTTCGACCCAGTCATTTGTCCACTGCTTGCAGTGACCTATGCCTATCTTCCTGAATGTTATCAATCAGGAAAAAGTCGACTTCTTTTGACATTTATTCTCACCACTTCTTTCAATGGTAAGAATTTCCACGGGTGTTTTTCCCACTGAGATTACTTTAATACCTGAAAGGGAAGCTTGTAAATATGGTGTTTAAAAGTAAAAACACCAGCTCAGTTCCTTCTTTTCTTTCCTCCCAGGAGGCACTGTCTACATCCTCTCTCTCCTGTCCTTTACCAGACCCCTAAATAGCCTGCTCCCCAGATTATGTTAATTCCCTCCTCACTGGTTTTGAAGTTTGGCATTTTATCGCTACTTCTCATTATCTGAATGTAGTTTCCCCCAATTTCTATATATCTTCTGAAGGGCTATGGGCTAGAAAACCAAAGACCAGAGTGAACCTGAGGGAGAGGAAGGAGAACAGATTTGGGGAGCTGAGTTCAAGTCCTGATCTTCTTACTGATTTGCTGGATGTCTCTGGGCCAGCTGTGACCACTCATGACTTCTGGTTCTTACCTTATCCTACAGGTAATATGGGGAGCTCCAAATGAAATGTCCAGGGTAATTTCCACTGGACTTTGAATCATTTCCTCATCTATAAAAAAGGCTGTGCTAATAAGACCTGGCTTGCAGAGCGCAGACAAGGCGAATTCAGATCTCATCTATCTATGTATCTACGTATCTATCTATCTATCTATCTATCTATCTATCTATCTATCTATCTATCTATCATGTATTATATGTGTGTGTGTGTGTGTGTGTGTGTGTGTCTGTATGTGTGTGTATTTTAAACACAGTGTCTATTTACAGAGTAAGAGCTCGCAAACTCAATAGCAGTAAAACCCTGAACCAGAACTTGTTGGAAGCATTCCTCTGTTCAGCCCTGTTCTTAGCTAAAATTCTTTTCTTTTATGGGAGAGATGGTGGGTGGGAGAGGCCTGAGTGGGGACAGGAGTCCTCAGGGAGGTCCCTGAGAGGAGAGGTCCCTGAGTTCCCAGTATTTTTCTAGCCCATTTGATTTGGATCAGATCAATAAAAATTTCCAACGAAGCAGCAGAATCTTTCAACACTGCCATCTGTCCTGGGAGTTGCAACCAGTTACAGTTCCTAGATTGTCCCTACTAGTACATAAGGTAGAGTGGACAACTATCAGGTAACAACAAACAGCAGCTTGAAAAGGTTGGATTTGGGTGGTGTGACCAAGCGCTGGCACCACCCAGCTGGCAGGTAGGTGGCCTCCAGTCACCTACTCCAGTCACTTGGGTGGCCTCTTAATAACCCTGCTTACTTATCCACCTGGGTTTTAGTTTTCTCAGCTCTAAAACAGAGATAGTTATGTCTACTTTTTATGGCTGTTGAGGAGTTTTTTAAATAAAAAGATCAGATTTATCATAAGAAGTTGCCTATATTTGACTTATAAAATAGTAATTTCATGTGGTCCACTCCAATATTTAGATTAGACTTTATAATCTTATAAGGTCTAAGTACAAAGCCTATAGGTGGTGGCTCCATGAATGGTATAGTTATAGTGATGGTGGGAGCAGTCACGTAAGGTTAAGGAAAGTAAGAGGTAAGTTTCACAGTTCTGCTACATAAAATCTCTAAATATCTCAATCTGCATTAAATAGAACATTTCACCCTGGCCAGGGTCAGATAGAGGCAACATTCAGTGGTTAGCAGTTCTTAGCAAACTGGAGGGTGAAAGGGACCTCTTGCAAAGCTAATGGATGCATGCTGTCTTGGATGGCAACCTTGAGGGGCAGACAAGAACCTCTGAGGTGATATTCCTTTCTATTTAAAGCTACAGAATTCTCCAAAACTCTCTCAACCCAGCAACATATGGGTCAAAGTTACTTTAAGGACGATTTAGGCGCATCAGTACCGAAAGCATCATAGGAGGAGGTAAAACTTTTATAGTTCTTGCACTGCATTAGACCGAATTAGAACAGAAGTGGCAGGCAGTGAAATATAATTAGTAACTGTGTGGTTCAGAGAGAAAAAAGCTGTGCTTCAATATTGAGCGATTACAGATAGACTTAAGACCTCTCCAAAGTGAACACGTCAGCATCAAGATGGAGGTGAACTGTCCAGCATGAAGTGAAGAAGGGAGTGGTACCATATAAAGAAGCAAGAGCAGGCTGTGGACCAAAGAGGACCAGGTTCAAGGGCAGAGATGCAACTCCAGGCTCCACTGGTTAGTGCATCACTAGTTTCCCAGAAATGAAAGGTTGGTTATTAACATTAAACCCACACTGCAGTGGTGCTTGGATCAACTTGGAACTTTATGCACACTTAAAATGAACTGTTAGGTAAGCTCTTTGTGTGTTTTGTTCCAAATGACTTTATAATTTTTCTCTTAAGGCTCTGTTTTGAACGAAGTGGACTTTACAGAGAAACTCAACTCATTTTTGCAGTTAATAACCTGGCCTATGCTCAGTCAACCCTGTTTGTCTCTTTAAAGGACTTCTTCATTCATTGATGAGTTTCAAGAATTAGAGACACAAGTCAAGATTTTTTTTTTGTTTTTTGAGTTGGAATCTCACCCTGTCACCCAGGCTGGAGTGCAGTGGCATGCTCACAGCCACTGCGGCCTCAATCAACTGGGCTCAAGTGATCCTTCTGCCTCAGCCTTCCAAGTAGCCAGAACTATAGTCACACGCTACCACACCAGGCTAATTTTTTCAAAAAATTTATTGTAGAGACAAGGTCTTGCCAAGTTGCCCAGGCTGGTCTCGAAGCCCCGGGCTCAGGTGATCCTCTCTCCTCGGCCTCCCAAAGTGCTGGGATTACAGGCTTGAGCCAGTGCACCTGGCCAAGTCAAGAATTTTAATAGTGATTGGGTAAAACCATATAATTGATCATTAATAGCAAGTGTTAGTTTTAGTTACTTAGGCATATCTGGGCACAGACTTAGGGGTACTAGAAAGAAAAGGGATAGATACTGTACACTGATGAGAACCCTAGGGTCCTCCAATGATGGAAACTGAAAGGGCTCTTCTTCATGCCACCTCTCTTAATCCTTAAAGCCTTCTTGAGAAAATATTACAAACATGGAAGAAGAGAGACCCAGAGAAAAAATATCCTCATTTCTTCTTTCTTAAACCTTTGATTTACATCTTTCTGTTTATAAATGTCTTTTTTTACCACTTGAGCCATGCAACAACCCCAAAGGCTAGACTGATTGAGAATCATTAATTCCATGTGACAGACGAAGTAAAGAAAACTTAGTGATTTGCCTAAGGTTGGGCTCAGTTTGTAACTTGGGCCTTCCATTCCCCAAAGTTTCTGTTTTCACTAAGGCATTTTATTCGTGTGTGTTATTTGACATTGAACTACTCTTTTTGTTACTTTGTGCTATTAATGTCTATTAAAAGGAAAATTGGAATCTGGGCAGTGGAGCAGTATAGGATTAGAAATCAAACAATATATGTCTAATTAATTCAATGAATACTTGATTAATATTTGGCAGTTGCATTTTCATTACAATATAATTAATTAGAATTTCTAGATAAACAACTTCACGCAGTTGCTCTATGAGAATTAAATGTGATAATGTATGTGAAAGTGTCTACCACAGTGACTGGCAGTTAGAAGGGACTCAATTAGTTGAATATGAATTCTTATCAAGACTAATTTTCATGAGGATTTCTTTGAGATGAAACTTTACTCTTCGGTAGAGAACGAAAAACAGAGAGGTATTATGTAATGCTATCATTAGTTAATAACTAACTTCTGAAATGCAAGCCTCAGGATTTCAGTTTGGAATCTTTACCTTTGTGTTTCACTATCATTCCAAATCAGCGTGTCCAAAATGCAATTTCTATTATGTTTACATAATTTAAAACATTCTTCCATATTTCCTTTTGAAATATCCTGTTGTGGTTTTTTCCTTTCTCTCTCTGTGACAATTGATCTTCCTAGTCCTCATCAACTCATAGTTGGAGTGCTGCTTCTGACATGGTCTCCATCTCTTTGGTCTTGTCCACACTGAAGACTTTTTCTGGACTCATTGTCCCAAATGCCTGCTTTTATTATGTTAGTCATATAATTAAGAAATTTCCAGGTTTCCCAACACCTCATGGACCAAATACAACATTCTCTTGATTTTCTTTTTTTTTTGAGTTGGAGTCTCACTCTGTCGCCCAGACTGGAGTGCCCAGGCGGGTCTCGAACCCGCGGGCTCAGGCAATCCACTCACCTCAGCCTTCCAAAGCGCGGGATTACAGGCTGAGCCACCGAGCCCGGCTTCTCTTGATTTTCATTTGCTTTTATTTTCTGGCTTCTCCCAAATGTTCTAAACCTTATCTCAAGTCTCCATTCATCTAGATGCTTGAAATTTCAGGCCTATATTTGGTTTCTTTCTTTTTATTTTATGTTCAGTGCTTACTTAGTGCTGTTTTATCTTGTTTAAGAATTGTTTCTTTTATTTGTTTGCCTCTGTATCTTAATTATAAGCACTTTTAAGATAGGGTCCCTATGCAATACTTTTGTGTTCCTAACATAGCCTAAACCAGTCCTCAAAATACATTAGTAGCTTAATAAGTAGTTACTGAAATGAATCAAGTTGAACTGGGTTTTGCTAATGGGGTTTTATTTTGGGATATTTATAATAAACTTTCACAGAATGGTCACCAGGTGGTGGAAAACATGGAAAAGCCACCCAGCACTTGACTTGTTCAATTAAAAGGTGTTCTTTGCATAACTTGCATATAACTTTAAATTAGGATATTATATTGGTTTCCTAATTTATCTTTTACATGGCCCTAGTTTTTTAAAAATTTGAGAGAGAGAGAGAGTGTGTGTGTGTGTGTGTGTGTGTGTGTGTGTATAAAATTCTTTTTCTCTTAGAGACAAGGTTTTGCTGTCTCACCTTTGCTGTGTCTCAGGCTGGAGACCAGTGTTGATATTACAGCTCACTGCAGCGTCGAACTCCTGGGCTTAGGGATCCTCTTGCTTTAGTTTTCCAAGTAACTGGGACTACAGGTGCATACCACCATGCCTGGCTAGTTAAAACAACTTTTTTTTGTAGCGATGGCATTTCAATATGTTGCCCAGGCAAGTCTCAGATACTTGGGCTCAAATGATCCTCCCACTTCAGCCTCTCAAAATGCTAGGATTACAGTCATGAGCCACTGCACCCAATTGAAGTACATTCTTAATGATACCAATGCATTAGCAATGGTGCAATTTCTATGGCTGGGGAAGATGTTAACCAATTTTTTGAGAATTAGAGATACCTCAAAAGCATAATTTTAAATGAATGTGTTTTGGGCATAAAGTGAAAAAGGAATCCAATCTTCATTGGTATTTTTTAGAAGGGGAGCATGTTACAAATATTCAAAACTCTTGTGAAACTGAAAGCCAAGTAAGTCCTGTCATCGGCTGTATAGAAACTTTACCATGGTGATTTTTGGTGAAATTTCTGTCTTTGGTCCTTTTCATGAATATTTATTTAAATCCCAATGGAAATCATTGCTCATCTGAAAGGGAGTTAACAATCCTTAATAGCCTCTTCTGATTTGATTGATGTTTTTGTCACTTTCCTTGAAGTAAATAGGTTCTATTAGCATACCAAATATGCTATCTGTCCTTTTACCTCTACAGACACTTAACTGACCACTCATTTAAGATTTAAATATCCCACCTAGGATTTTGTTGTCAGTTCAGGGTCAATCTTTCTAGAGAGAAAAGGAAAGAGCCTTAACTATTCAGCTGTTGAGTAGCTCCTATACAGAAGAAAAATAGTTTTCTTTGTAATAAAATCTACTCCAATGTGTCATTTACTCTGCCTTCAAAAGTGTGTAAAATGCAAAGGTAGTCAAGTTTATTGAAATCAGTGTCCACTGGGTAAAAAGAAGAAAAAAATTGGAATGATTGGAAAATGATTGAATCATTCAAGAAAAAGTCTTAAATCAAAGAGATGAAAATAATTATTGAAACTAAGACATGGCATTTGAAAATCAATAAGTCTGAGTGAAAGACCTATTCATATGTGTTCTCCCAATGTGTGAGTAAATCCCAGAGAGACGTGTATGGAGTTGTGGTTACTTTTACAGGCCACTAGAGCTCATTGTTAATTAAAGAGTGTGAGGTAGCCTGGACAAGACCACTCTTGGGATAGCCTCTATTCTTCCTAGGGACCAGGGTGCTGTTCAGAGGTGTTAAAGGCCAAAACAAACAAACAAACAAACAAAAACCCCCACAAAAAGCAAAAAGCAAAAAACTAGAAGAGCGTCATATTCTGAATTTAATATACAGTAAGAAATTGCTTAACATTGTTGATAGGTTCTTGAAAACAAACTTTAAATGAAGTAAAGGGAATCAATTTTACACTAGGCTAACTGATACACACTAGTGTTAAGAACCTAGGTCATGCTTCTGGTCACAAAACATCACCAAACTTCTAAATAAAGACCAAAACACTTTTAATATTAAACACTGAAATAAATGTGAACTATACATACTTTGAAGAAAGGGTAACACACATGAGACAATTATTTACTTCATTTTTTTTTTTTTTTATGATTCTGTGAGTGATGGAGGGCACTGTGGTAACAAGTTAAGTCTAGAATAAATGTTTGTAAAGTGTAAATTGTCAGGAGCACCTCTTTCCACCAGACCGTTCAAAACAGTCACAAACATGGTGGCTTGCTGAGCACTTTCATATTGCATGTTTACTGTATGATTGTGGTAGACTTGACAAATTTTTGAGAGCAATTTATATTCATTTATTCATTCATTCAGTTTCCAACCCACTGATTCCAGTTCTGGGTCTCCAGTGACCAGAGCCTCTCCCAGCAGCTCAGTGTACCAGGGTACCTCCTGCCCATCCTGTTCCAGGTCCCAGGCTCACTCATACACATGTGTTGTCACACTGGGACCGTGTAGACATGTCAGTTCATGCACATCATTGGAATATGGGTGGAAACCAGAGTACCCAGATAAAATCCATGCAGACATGGGGAGAACATGTGAACCCCAAACGGTGGCCCCACTGGGTACTGATTGTTTTTCTTGTCAATGTTACAACAAAACAACATTGAGTGAAACAAAGTATTTGAAGGCCTGCTGTATGTTACTTTTCCTGCAAGTCCCTTTTGACTGGACTTCATGGAGAACCTGAACAAATGTGCACGTTTGTGATCCCAGTCTGTGGAAGCATGGACGATGTGGAAGAGTGTGGGGGGAACAATGGTGGAGTGGGTGACCCAGTGGACACTGGTAATATTACCCACTGCTTTTGATAGTCTTTACACTTTCAAGGCCTTTGGATGTGGAGAAACAAGGCTAAATGCACTCATTTGAACAATTATTTACAGAAATGTTTCTTAATGACACAAAACACTTAAAATGCCTCAAGGCAATTGATATGAGTCATTTTTTAATTAAGGAGAAGCAAAATGGCACATGAAACCATGTATTTCAGGTTAGGAGATTTTAATTCCCAGTTCTGATACTTTCTGAATCACTTTCCTTTCTAAGGGGGAAAAAAAAAAAGAAAAAAAGACCACAGGAAGGATTATTGTGTGTTATGAAAACATTTTATAAATGATAAGTTATTAATCAAATAAATTACTACTCTAAAAAACTTTATTTTGTAATAATAATAAATGATTTCAGACTTGTAGAACAGTTATATAAATCAGTACAAATAATTCTCATATACTCTCACACATTTTTCCAAAATATTAACATTTTTCTGCAATTGCTCAATCATTCTTTTTTTCTTTGTCTCTTTCTCTGTATCTCTGTCTCTGTCTCTCTCTGCCTCTTTAAGTGTGTGTGTGTGTGTGTGTGTGTGTGTGTGTGTGTGTGTTTTATTTAGAACTATTTGAAAATAAGTTGTAGGCATAAAAACCTCTTTCTCCCTAAACACTTCTGCATACATTTTTAAAAACAAGAACATTATCTTATATAGTCTCAGTATACTATCACAATCAGGAAGTTAATATAATTCTATTATCTAAATTACAGAGTTTATTCAAATTTCACAATTGACTCATAGATGTCTGAAATGTACTTTTATCAGAAGGCTAGCAATTTTAAAAATGTGCATGAACATACATGAGAGTCCGAGGAGCCAGAGAAAATGGAAAGGAAAAAATCATAAAGAAAAGAAAGTGTGAACATTTTACTATCTGAATAAGGCTGATCTTTTTTTCCTTAAAATCTATTCTGAAAATACTGTCTTCATATGTACATAGGTTGCTAGCAATGGCAATATATTCAGATTTTTTTGAGAAACTTGAATGAATTTTTTAAAAACCACAATAAACAGTATAGCAGATAGAATGTATTAATTTAGGTAGAATATTACATAAAAGGAAAAACATATAAAGTTTGGGGATATATGCATTTCTTCCAGATGATAAAGACTTTGGGGGACAAAAAAATTCAGTTCAACAAATTTTTACAAAGACAAACAAGAAAAATATGATGCTAAAATGGAAATTTAAGCAAAACAAATCCAAAATAAGTTCAACGAATTGACTTTGCATTGTAGGTGGTAACTTTTTAAGAATCATTATAATAGTCAATAAGTGCCATATGGAAGTGGATATCTTTTCTTCATCAAATTTGGGAGGCTTATGATTATCTTTAAGGCCTGAAGTCTATTTTTTCCTGACCCAGCATCTACAGAGGAGACAGCATGCAGCAAATCACACACACATGGGCAACAGGATAAATAAATAAAAAGGAACTATCCAGATACAATATAAACCTAAATAAAAAGGAAATATTCAGATATAATATAAGCCAAACATACTTTGCTAGACTTTAGGCATCCTGAACCAATAATTAGAAGAAAAATTGAAACTAGGTCAGGAGAAAGCAAATGCGATGATTAAGAGAAAGAAAGGATTAATTTATAAGTAAAGATTTAAGTAGACAAATATAATAGCTAGGCAAGTAATGACTACGGAGTATGTCATAATAAGATTCTACAAATATTTGAAAGTTTAAAGGTGATAGTGGAATTATTTAAAATGATATAAAGAGTAAGTTACCAGGAGTAATTTAGGCAGAAGAACTCTTTGACATTGAAAATCATTAGTTTTTGGAAAACTCTTCTAATAGAAAGTTAAAAGTATCTATTCTTTTAGCAGATTTGAAAGTAGAAAGAAAATGATTCTTGACTGTGAGTAGTCGTTTGCTGGCAAGTGGAAAGACTGAGCAAGTCATTTGACTTTCTATCCTTTTCCATGAACAAAAAAGTCAAAGATATTAAATCTAAGATTGGTTAATATAGTATCCACCAATTATTCAAGAGCTCATGTTAATCACTAGTGCTCCATAACATTTTTAGATTTTACTACATAATTAATCACTGCATTATATACTGTGTTCAGCAGTTTATTACCTTTTATTTTGGAGGAGTCAATTGGCTTGAAGTTTTATATTTTTTATTTCAGAAGGAGTGTATTAGTGCTGGGCACCTCTTATGATCTCAAGCAAAAATGTATCGTATCTTTATTTTCTGAGCAGATTGTTTATATTTAAATTGATTGAAGAAAAAAATTTGAGGTGCTTACTTCTGATTTGGGATTTTCTTTTACATGTATAAAAAGACTTTTGCACTGCTCCATTCTCCTCACCAATTGGTTGCCAAGTAAACATGTCTGTCTTAGTCATTTCATGCTTTCAATTCCTATTTCTGTATTCTCAGTTTAGACCCTTAATTTCTCATGCAAGAGCTAACATTCTGTTTTTTACTTTATTGTTTTCTTTCTTCTGTTCTTTCTCTACCTTGCTGCCAGAGACATCTTTAAAAATTTTTTTTTAGTAACAGGATTTTCTCTGTTTCCAGCCTGGAGTTCTGTGGTGTACTTATAGCTCACTGCAGCCTCTAGCTCCTGAGCTTAAGCCATCCTCCTTCCTTAACTTCTCAAGCAGCTGGGACTACAGGTGTATGCCATCATGCTTGGCTAATTTTATTTTATTCTTTAGAGATGAGATCTGGCTATGTTGCCCAGGCTACCCTTGGACTCCTGGTCTCAAGTGATCCTCCTGCCTCAGCCTCCTGAGTCACTGGGATTACAGGTATATGCTACTATGTCCAGCTCCAGAGACATCTTTTAACCCAATTGTGTTAGTATCTTTTGTTGGCTCAAAAATATTTAATGGACCACAATTATCTACAGGACAAAGTTTAAATTTATTCATTCAAGTTTTTCCAGGATCTGTCCTCAACCTACTTTTTCCGCCAAATCTCTACCTACTTCTTATGCTTCCTGTCCCACTGAGGACTACAGTTTTTCTCATATCCACCCCTACTTGCACTGGCCAAATTCTTCTCAGCCTTTATGGTTCTACTCAGATACCACTTTTTCTATGAAGCTTCTCTTGAATCCTTTAGGTGAGGTTCATTATTCAACTCTGCATTTTTTGGAGTAGCATTTGTGTCACTTATTAAACTCCAACTAGCTTTGTGTCTCCTTTTTCCAGGAAAAGGAGGACAAAATCTGGCCTCATTCAGCACACACACTACTGAACATATAGCCTTTTACGTGGTAGGTCCTCAATACAGAGGACATAATGCTTATCCTCTTCATGTGGAAGAAATGCCACAAACTAATAACATGGCAAAAGCATGTGTGCATTTTCCTGAACTCTTTACAGGGCAAGATAGAATATAAACCCTTTTTTTTTTTGAATTACCTAGGTTTCCTTAGGTAGTTTCCAGATTTGATCCAAGTTAAGCAATGTAAAGATGTGATGTACTATTATCCACTCACATCCCCTACTCAGGGGTCTCTAGCCCCCTGTAGTACTGGTCCATGACCTGTTGGGAACTGGGACACACAGCAGGATGTAAGTGGAAGACGAGTGAGCAAAGCTTCTGCACTTATAGTCATTCCCTATCACTCACATTACTGCCTGAGCTCTGTCTTCTGTCAGATCAACAGCAGCATTAGATTCTCAGAGGAGCATGATTCTATTGTGAACTGTGTATGAGAGGTTGGCACTCCTTATGAGAATCTAATGCCTGATGATCTGAGGTGGAGCTGAGGTGGTGAGGCTAGAGACAGGCTGCATATACAGATTAACATTAGCAGTGAGGGTTGACTGCACAGAGACCATAATAAATCCATTGTTTGCAGACTTGTATCAAAACCCTATCAGTGAGTGGCAAGTGAGTTGATATACTTCAACTGTTAGTTGCATCTGGTGGCAGGCTTTAAGTCAAAATCTGACACTTATTTTAGTCCGCACGAGACCTGCCCATTATTTACCACTTCCATCCACACCTCTTTTCTGCACGCGCACTTGTCTCAGTCACAGTTTTGGTAAGCCCATAGACTAACCCTAGCCAAAATGAGTAAAAAACAAACCTTACTGGAGAACTTCTTTGAAGAAGAAGAGGGAAAGACTCAATGATGAGACAGGAGAAGACTGCCAACAAAAAGAAAGCTGCATTTAAAAGAAAATACTAAGGGTCCTACTTAAATTATGGGTAAATTGCGACAGGTGATTCACATTCTCTAAACTTGTTTTGTATAATATGTGGCAACCAGCTATCCAATGAAGTCATGAAACCTACAACGACTTCACCACATGGAGACCAAGCACCCTACATTAAAAGACAAGCCTCTGGAGTTTATCAAAAGAAAAAACATGAACATGAAGAACAGACACAATTATTGAAGTCCATCACTTCATCAAATGTGTCTGCCCTGAGAACATCATCCTTAGTGGGTAACTGCAAGGTCAAAACTAAGGAGTCCTTTAATATTGGTGCAGAATTGATTTTGCCTGCTGCTAAGGACATTTGTCATGAACTTTTAGGAAAGGCTGCAATTCAAAAGGTGGCACATGTTCCTCTTTTGGTTAGCACCATAACTAGATGAACTGATGAAATAACAGAGGCTATTAAGGCACAATTGTTAGAGAGGATTAATGATTCATGGCACGCCATCCAGGTTGAATGTCTACCGATGTTGCCAACAAGGCAACACCACTTGTTTTTGTGCAATGTATCTTTCAGAAGGATGTGCATGAGGATATATTATGTGCACTTTTGTTCCCAACCAATACCATGCTGCAGAACTACCTAAGTCTTTGAATGATGACATATCAGAAAAACTGAATTGGTTATTTTGTGTCAGCATATGCACGGATAGAGCAGCTGCCATGACTGGACAGTTTTCTGGTTTCACTACTCGGGTCAAAGAGGTCCCTTCTGAATGTGGGTCTACACTGTGTCATCCATAGAGAAATGCTGGCTAGCTGAAAAATGCCACCCGAACTTCACAACGTTTTCCAGGATGTGATTAAAATTATCAGTTACATTAAAGTACATGCCCTTAACTCATGTCTATTCACTCAGCTCTGTGAGAAGATGGACACAGAACACACACGTTTTCTCTTATACACAGAAGTGAGATGGCTTTTAAAAGGTAGTACATTGACCAGAGTTATGAGAGTCACTCCAGAGATTTCTTTTAGAAAAACAGTCACCACTGGCAGCACATTTCAGTGCCATTGAATGCAAAACTTGCTTACTTGTGCGACATATTCAACCTGCTCAATGAACTCAATCTGTCACTTCAGGGAAAAATAACAAATGTGTTTAAATCGGCAGATGAATTGGCTACATTCGGAGCCAAACTGGAATTATGGGGGCGATGAGTGAACATTGGGATTTTTGACATGTTTCAAACATTAGCAGAGATTTTTGAAAGAGAATGATCCAGGACCTCCTTTCTCCCAGCTGGTGCATGATCACCTATCTCAGCTTTCAAAAGAGTTTGAGCGTTACTTCCCAACTATAAAATATCCCCAAACTGGGATGGAATGAATTCGTGACCCATTTGTGAATAAACCAGGTGAATCAACTTTGTCAGTGATAGAAGAGGATCAACTGCTTGAGATCGTAAATGATGTTGACTTTAAAAGTACGTATGAGACAACTTCAAAGCTCCATACATTCTGGATTAAAGTCAAGGTGGAATATCCTGAGATTGCCACACAAGCACTGAAAAACCTGCTTCCATTTCTGACTTTCTTTGTGAAGCAGGGTTTTCTGTAGTGATAGCGACCAAAATGAGATTATGGAGTAGACTAAGCAACACACTTCGGGTGTCACTATTTCCCATCATCCCCTGATGGGACCATCTAGTTTCAGGAGAACAAGCTCAGGGCTCCCACTGATTCTGTATTATGATGAGTTGTATGATTATTTCATGATATATTACAATGCCTAATTGAGAAGGAAGGTTTTGATTTTTAAAAAGAATGAAGCATTGTTTTCTCTCTCTCTCTCTCTTTTTTTTTTTTTTTACTGCTTTATAGATTTGTTTAACTAGGAATTATCAAATTCATGATGCACACTACTCGGATAATTTCAGATTATAACATGAATCAAAATATATTAATGTATACATAAAGTAATGCTGAGCATTAAGATAAATTTAAGCTGTATCATTGAGAAGAGATGGAAATAAATTTGAGTTTCAAAAAGCACAAGTTCTATACTTAGTTTTGCTACAGGGTTGTCTGTGTCTTGCCAAGTCACAAGCTTCATTTGTCTTAGTGTTCCCATCTGTAAAATTGTGGTCATTATACTTGACACTTCCTTTCTTAAAAGGCGATGTTATGAGGATGAATAAAGTAATACATTGTGGCAAAATGCTTTGAGCTCCTTAGAAGAAAGGTGTTACATAAATACAGCCTATTATCTCACGTGAAAAATGGCTGCACTACTTTAAATATAGCTACTAAGAGACACAATCAACTCCTTAATCTGTTTTTTCCCAATGTGGAAAACTTCTTACATTAAAAGAAATGATCTTCATGTATTGATTGGTAAATACATCATCACCTCTATCATTGTGCTACTAATACTCTTTTATTTTTATTTTATTTTTTCAGGACTTTGTTCAGATCCTTCTTTTTTTTAATGTTAAAGATATGAGGCATAATTCAGAGTTAGGTACATAAATGGTCATCCTACAGGCGAATTTTGGGCCTACCATTGGTCCTCACTTCGCCTGGTTTGGGATCAGATACCCTTATTAATGTTATGTGCCCTCACCTCCTTCTAACCCCTGGCAGTGACTCACTACTGCCAATCCCTTTCATGTAGTATTATGATAAGTGTTCAGGGTTCACTTATGAATGAGAATATATGGCACCCAGTTCTTTGTTTCCATGATAGATCACTGCGTATGATAAACTCTAAATCCATTCAAGTTGTTAAATCCATAATTTTGTCCTTTTTTATGGATATGTAATATTCCATTGTGTATATATACCACTTAAAACAAAAATCCAGTCCACTTTAGATGGGCAGCACGGTTGGTTCCATGTTTTTACTATTGTGAATAGTGCTGCAATAAACACGAGTGGAGGAATCTTTTCTGTAGAATGATTTCAGTTCCTCCGGATATATTCCCAGAAGGGGGATTGCTGGGTCATGTGGAAGGTTCACTGATATTCTTTTAAGACTTAAACAGTAACCAAATATATGATCAATCTTTTCTGTTCCTGACACTGGAAACTTTGGAGTAATCTTCAGTCCTTTTCTCTCATTTGACTCCTAAATTCTTACAGTTCTTGATTGTCTATATCTGTGAGCTCTTTCTTCTTTCTCTTTCCATTCCTGGGTACCCCCAGTAGGTTATAGCAGCTAAGAGATCAGACTCTGGAGTTAAACTGCTTGGGTTCAAATCTCAGTTCTTTTGTTTATAATGCAAACTTGGGCATGTGATTTAACCACCCCACACCTCAGTTTCCTCATCTGTAATATAGGTATAGTAATGACACCTATTTGAGCGGGTTGTGGAGGGAAATGGGTAAGTTAGCACATGTAAAGCTATTTATAACTATGCCTAACACATAATATACTCTCAATAAACTAGCTATTATTGTTATATGGACAACTGTAATAATCTTGAATTCATTTATTGTTTATCAGTTTTATTGAGGCACCTGCACATTCCACTAGTCTGCCTTTGCAGCACATTCAAATTTTAAAAATTAAGGTATTTCCTTTTGAATTTTGAATGGAATCTTCCCCAGGCTTCAAAATGATCATATTCAATTTCCTAAATATGTGCGTGAAGTTAAACCTCTAACATTTCTCAAGAGCCACATATATCTATCCAAGCTATCCAACATCATTGCCAATCTTGCACAAGTGGGCATGCTGCTTTCATCAGGGAAATGCCCCTGTCATTCTTCACCATCATAGCAACTTCCACTTGTAGCTTCCATCTCTTTATATGTGCTCATCCTGGCAAGGCACTGTGGCTTGTGCCAGTGATCCCAGCAGTTTGGGAAGCTGAAGCCAGAGGATCCCTTGAGTCCAGGAGTTCGAGACCAGGGTGGACAACATAGCGAGAACTTGTCGCTACAAAAAAGTCAAAAAAATTTAGCTGGACATGATAGAGTGCGTCTGTAGTCTCAGCTACTTAAGAGACTGAGGTGGAGGGATCACCTGAGCCCAGGAGGTCGAGGCTGTGATAAGCCATGACTGTGCCTCTGCACACCAGCCTGGGCAACAGAGTTAAGACTCTGACTCAAACAAAACAAAATAAATAGATATAGATAGATGGATAGACAGGCAGATAGACAGATAAAGATAGATGACTGTTCTTTCTCTGCTTGAAATTTCTACTCCTCTTTGGAGATCTTTCCAATAATTCCCTCTTTCTTCTGACCTGTCTAATCATTTCAAGAAAAACAACACATCAGCACATTGTGTAGCTCACTAATGTATAACCGAATTTGATTTTGTAGTTGGAGTGTTTATATTTTTATGTGCAGTATAACTTTATATTGCTTTTTGAGTCAGGGTGAGGTATTATCCCTACCAAAGAGAGGAGTCTGGAGACCCTTTCTCCCTTGCCCTGGGTACTATAAATTAGGCTGGAATGGGTACTGTATGAACAGAGCTCTCTGACAAGCTTCAGAAATTATCCTTTGTTGGTTTAGCAGTTCCATAGCATACGGCTCCTCTGACTTCCTGTTTAGTCTCTTGGGTCCCCAAATTTTAAATGAACTGCTTACTACTGCAGATTTCAAGCTGAATGGATATCATATGTAAATACATTGTTTTAGGGAGCCTCAGAGAAAAGTTCTAAGCAAACAGTAATAACTATCTACAATCATAGAAACTGAAGTATAGAAAGGTCCTAAAATGTCATCTATTCTTCAAGACCAAGAAATCACAGTGGCTTCTGTTTCTATTAATGCAATAAGGGATAATTCTAGAGAATGATCTGTTGTTTATCTCCATAAAAACACTCATTTTAAATACGACTCATTTTTGCTTTAGATATGTTGCTTCATGTGATTCGAGCAAATCTTAGAACCACGAAAATTTCTGATTTGTGAGTGAGAGAGCAGAGGATGTAATATCTAATACTGAATTTGAAGTTAATGTGATTCTTACAGTCTAGTCTTTTTTGTCTTAATTCTTTCCCTCCAAACTTTAGCAAAGTCTATCCTATTTATTAACATTATGTGTGTGTTGGGGAATGGGGGGAGCAGAGTGCTGCAGGATAGAGGCTCACATCTTCATAAAAACTGCAGAAAAGGAACAGTATTTAGTTGGACCTTGAACAATGCAGGGGTTTGGGCACAGACCCCTCTACACAGTAAAAAAAATCCAAGTATAATTTTTGATCCTTCACCCTGGGAAACTTAATGACTAATAGTCTATGGTTGACTGGCAGCCTTACTGAAAACATAGTTGATGAGCACATATTTTATACTATATGAATTATATGTCATATTCTTACAATAAAGTAAGCTAGAGAAAGGAAAATGTTATTAGAAAATCATAAAGAACAGAAATATATGCATTGTTCACAAGGCGGAAGTGGATTATCATTAAAGTCTTCATCCTTATCATCTTCAACTGACTAGGCTGAGAGGAGGAGGAAGAGAAGGGCTGGTCTTGCTCTCTTAGGGGTAGTGGATGCAGAGGAAAATCTGCCTAGAAGGGACCCTGCAGTTCAAACTTGTATTATTCAAGGGTCAGGTGTCTGTTCAGAAACGGGTATCTGAGAGGCAGAATTCAGTATAAGATTAACCTTTACTTCCCCAGAATACACAGAAATCTTTGAGAGGGCTTTAGACTTCCATAGTGTCAGGTGTTGGAATTTGAGTCAATCTGACCTCAAAGGCCAGGGTGTCTCCATCTTACATCTGGGTTAGACATAGAACATTGTAAATTAGTAAGGATGGTTTTCATTGGACACATTTGAAAGTTAGTACTATTATTTAGAGCCAACGATCATCTTCATTAGAATCACATGGCATTCTGTTAAAATACTAGACCTCACATCAGATCTATCAAAAGAATCTCTGGGGTTGGATGCAGAGATTCTTACGCACATTAAAGTTTAAAAACTATTGCCTTTGAAGCATAGCTCCTATTTTGTGTATATTTCCCCTTTAGACTATAGGTATCTTGAGAGCCATAATATTTTATATTTTTGCAAAATTTATGGGATTTCTATTTAATTTGTGGGTCTCTTGGTGACCATCCCTTCACAAATGCTCAATAAATATTGTTAAAATAGAATGGAATTACTACAAATGTATTTGCCATTTTATATACTTCCAGAAAATCCCACAAGATGTCAGAAAGAATATAACTGTGTAAAAATGTCTGCTCTCATTGTATTCTTAAAAATTGCTAGAAGAATGAAGTTTAATTGTTTTCACTGCACAGATGTTAAGTACGGGAGGTAAGGAATATATTATCTACATGTAGCCATTTAACAATGTACACATATTTGAAAACAATATATTCTACTGACAAATGTACACAATTTTTATTTGTCAATTAAAAACAAATAAATAAATGAATATACAAGTAAATGCCTGCTTTATTTTGTTTTTCTACTTGAGGTTCCTGAAAATCAACGTGACAGATGAATTATGACTTGACTTGACAAAGTTCTTATAGTTCCAGATGAATATAGTAGCCATCCAAGTCTCCGAGTTTTAACCAGCTGCAAGCTTCCTAGAAGTATTGGATGGCCTTTGTCCCAGGTATGTTGGTAAAGTTTTGAGAAGGGTGAGACTTAACAGATCTATCTTGTTCAACAGCTCTCACAATTGCCAGGGGCTTCCTAGACTCCAGGACCGTATGTCCAACTGCCTTGCAGTCTACTTGGTGTCTAACAGATGTCTCAATCTCGATTTTCCTAGGGGCTTAGATAACAGTCCTCGGGGTCAGCCTTATCTCTTCACTCTCTTTTGGCCCCTATATCTTCTCTGATCAAATATTTTAGTGCTATCTTTAAAATATGTGTGTAAAATCAAAACTATTTTTTAAAAATTAACTTCATTTTTTAGAACAGTTTTAGGTTCACAGCAAAACTGAATGGAAGGTGGGGAGATTTCTCATATACTCCCTCCCCCACACATGCACAGCCTCCTCCATTATTAATTATCATTATTAACATCCCTTACCAGAGTGGTACATTTGTTACAATTGTTGAACCGGCATCAACACATCATTATCACTCAAAGTTAGGGTTTGTATCAGGGCTCACTCTTGGTTCTACCACTTTTTAATTCCTTCCCTCCATTCCTGGTCCAAGTCAGCTTCCTTTTTTTACCCAGGTCTTTGCAATGACCTTATAGCTAGTCTCTCTCCTTTCTATCTTTGTCTTCTTCAGTCTATTCTTGATGCAGCAGCTACAGTCAAAAACATTTGCCAGATTATGTCATTACTTGGGTCAAAACTCTCCAATGCTTCCCATTTCATTCAGGATAAAACCAGTTTTATTTCAGCAACATAGCTAGTTTTGTCTGAGCAAAATAGTAATAATCATATTAGAAGAAAGCAAATGCTGAATTTAGATAACCAACACTCGTGACCTCCTTTAAGTTAGCTTTTGCTACCTGCATAAAAAATAATTCCTTGCTATATGTGTTTTTTGCACACTATCTATCAATACTTATTTATTAAGTGCAATGTTCATTTATTAGTTGGTTATCAGGCGCATGCTCAATACTGGTTCAAGCACTGTAAGTATCCAGGAGGCTGCAGAAGACACAGTTTATTGCAGAACTGTGAAAACTTGAGTAGAGTTGGGAAAGCCAACCACTGTGATTGCAGAAAGATCTCTATTTCCTTTATTTATATTTACTGTCAGGTATCACAATACTTGGTGACTTTTTCTTTAAAGCCAAAATTTGTGCTACTCTTTTGGTATCGTTTTAAGTATTCCTTCTTTCTATAAATAGTGACTTCCTAACTTGTTACGATGGTAGATCATATTTAGAGAAGATTAGAGCAAGAGTCAAGATTTGGACTTTGTCTTCATAGCTTCTATATCATATCTGGATTTACCCACCTTCCCCTCTACACAGCAGAAATTAAAAGAAACTCCACCAATTTTAACACATTGGGTATTTGAAACCCAAACTGACTTGAAGTAGTTTTGTTTATCTCAAATAATTAATTTCTCTGATAGTTGAGTCAATGACTTAATGGAAAATATAACATTTCTGTCTTATAAAATGACTAGCTTACTTATAAATGGCTGTTAATTAAAAATTTGGCATACTTACATATTTAAATATGCAATTTATGAAATAATATTAGATGACTAATAGCCAAAACACTGCCTTAAACAAATTTTTGCAACATTGCTTTATTTCATGATGGAAAAAGCCTCAGTTTCCTAAATTAGACAATACTTAAAAAAAAAAACAAACCCAGGGCTGTGGGAAATACAACTTTAACATCTTTTTTTTTAATCTAGAAAATCTCTCTGGAGTTTGATAGCCTGTAGGAAATGCTTCACTACAGTATACCTTTCAAGGACTTGAAGCGCTCCAGCTGCCCAGCAAACTTCTATTGCATTAATGCTACAGCTGTGCAGTAATAATTTTTTTAGTATGTTATTTTCTTTTCAAGGAAAACATTGGAACGTGGTACTTAGACTAAAATATAATCCTATCAGTTTTACATACAATATTGATAAGAAATAAAAATTTAGCATCCCTGGTGTGAATTCACTAGATTGCACAAAATACAAATATATAGATTAAGGAAAGTTAACATAATCTTTTTATGGGAACTAAAATCAATTACATGTCAGCTTTGTAGTATTATAAATGTATTTAGTCAGCATAGAATTTTTCCAGCAGTGTTTCCTGCAGATTAAAATTGACTAACCAGATGTTAAATATTAAATAGAACTAATCAAAGCATGGTTCAAGAGACTTTAAAAACAATGATCAAAGGGAGCTATTTATTACCTGATTCATGTTACCGTTGAAATATTGGCTCTGCAATATTACATTTAAACTTAGTTTTTTTAAGATTGCATTTTCTAGCTTTACATGAGCGATAATTAACGTTAATAAATTAACTCATAAACTATGTAACTGGATCATTGTACATAATAATGGTTGGAAACTTGACCAAGAAACATAAAGCTCAATTCATAGATGTAAAACCTTAGTAGGCTATTTAGTACATATATGACTTTTAGTAATAATGTATATATTGAAAAACCCTAGGGCTCATTTGTCCCATGTCTGTATACACACACACACAAACAAAAGAAAACAAAAAAACATAAAAAGAGACAATACTAAAATGATGTCTGAAGGATCATAGAGCAATCATTTGGTCAGGACTTTTATTTTCAGAAAATTAGTTATGCTAGTTTTTTTTTTTTTTTTTTTGAGTTGGAGTCTCACTCTGTCACCCAGACTGGAGTGCAGTGGCCGCTTCCAGCCACCGCAGCCTCGACCTGCTGGGCTCCGGCAATCCTTCCACCTCAGCCTTCCGAGTAGCCGGAATTACTGGCGCGCGCTACCACGCCCAGCTGATTTTTTGATTTATTGTAGAGATGAGATCTCGCTGCCCAGGAGGGTCTCGAACCCGCGGGCTCAGGCAATCCACTCACCTCAGCCTCCTAAAGGCACGGGATTACAGGCTGAGCCACCGAGCCCGGCTATGCTAGTTTTAAAGTGGATAAAAGATAACTTTTCAGGAAAGATTTCTAGGAAAAGGCAGTCCATAATCTCTAGTAAGTTCATCTCATTGTTTTACCATAGTGCCACATTTTTTGCTTATATTCAGCAAGAATCTTTCATAAGAACTTATTTGGGCCCATTTTTTTTTCTTGAAATATATTTGAAATAGATGGAAAAGCAAAGCTGATAGACTTTTCAGTATCTGATTTATTAATTTTACTATTAATATTTTATATAAATAACATAAAATTTAAGAAAAAATCTTTCACACTTTAAAATTTCTAATAAACAATAAAATTGACAACTATTGACATACCAATATGTACTTTTCATCAATATATAATTTTTTTGGTATCATGTTGGAGGATGAAAAGGGAAATAAAGTTAAACTGTAAAACTATATTCAAAATGCTCTATCATATTCTTAAATTCCACTAAATTTTTTTTTGAACCATTTTTCAGTCGATCTCTGCTTGGTTTTAATTGCTTTTATTCTATTAGTCATCACTTTTAATCAACCATTATAGCAAATTTTCAAAGAAAAAAAATTTGTTTTGATATTGGTGGTATTGATTCTTCTACAGAAATGAAGATTTACTGAATACCATGCTAGCTTCTGTGCCCTGAACATATTTAGTTCCTCTACAGTTGTAAAAGAAAATCAAGAAAAATTTTTTATTTGGAGACAGTCCTGTACACCACAACCATACATGACTATCTTTTAATTTCATTCCTTCACTGTCCTAGAATAGCCCTTTTCAGCTAGTTCAGGACCTAACTTCTGCAAAAGTTCTCCTCCCAGGCCAGAAGTTCAGGATCAGCCAGGGGTAACATAGCAAGACCCTGTCTCTACAAAAATTTAAAAAATTAGCCTAGCATGGTGGCATGTGATTCCAGCTCCTCGGGCAGCTGAGGTGAGAGGATTACTTGAGTTCAGGAGTTTGAGGTTGCAGTGAGCTGTGATCATACCACCGCGCCTCAGCCTGAGCAACAGCGTGAGACCCTATTTCTAAAAAACAAACAAAAGCAACAACAAAAACCAAAATAATGCAACATGAAAAATCCAGGTTAGACCTACAATTGTTATGTTTTGTCATCCATGTTGAGTTAAGAGATTTTATCAGGTCTCTAGTGAGGAGAAATATATAAGTATAGTCAAAATCCCATGTTATATCATTTATAGTTTTGCTGCATATAATGAAGCTTTAATTAACTGCATGACAGTATGCATATAATTCTCATTTTTAATGTTGCTATCATTCTTAATAAATCCTTTTTCTATGTTTATAAAACTAAGTCTCACATTGGAAAAAAAAATCATTTGAACTCTGCCTAACATTTATTTTCAAATTTTGGACTTTTATTTCATGAAGACTCCAAAGTGTATATATATATATATATTTTAAAGAATGGTGATGAAACTGGAATATTCACCAATTGTTGTAGTTAAAATTCTCTTGCCCAGAGCAGGAAACATTGGCTAAGTGGCATGGTTTTGAGAACACTGCTTTAGAAAAGCTCATTTCTTACTGGGTAGGCTACAAATTACATGCGGAATCTAGGTTTTTTTTTTTGAGTGGCAGTTTTCTATATAGTAAGCTTTGTGTGCTTAGCAGATTAACTTGCGTTTTATGTTATTCTTTTCCCTAGGACTCAGGAAAGAAAATGACATAATAGATTTTTTTCTTTCCTAGGATCACAGTAAACCTCCTTAGTCAAACCCAGTTGCTCCTTGGGAGGTACAGAGCGAACTAACCTGTGTTTCTACAAGTTACACAATCATTTACATTTATTACCCTTACACAGTGAGGCCCCAAAGCCTCAGAGCTATGATTCTCCAAATCACTGCATTCTAAGCTTGACTGATTGGTTTAAAAGCTTGTGAGAGATTTATAATGATTCCCTGTGTAAGCCAATGATTTTATATTTAAGGCAAGAGACTGTTTATACATGACAGAAAACTTCAGACTCTCCTTAGACTCAGCAGGTGACCCACTGTTTCCATAGGTTTAGATAAAAATAGCATTTCCTTTTGCTCTGTTTGAACCTCAAATTTGTAAAGTGCACACACATTGTAATGTATACAGGCATTATAATATTAGTTCCCCATTTATGGTGCTGCCTTTGGATTATTTGGCAATATTAATATCTGTGTGTATATGCCACAGAAACTTAAAAAGCTCTGTTGCTTTTGAACCTTTTCTTATTTACTCTTGTAAACTTTAATTGCTTCCTCAAATTCCAGATTTGTTATTTAAATAGTACGTATTGCTGTACATTAAGCTTGAAAAAATTACCATGCTTAGGTTACCGTGATGCTTCATAACATATAATAGCAGTATCCTGTAAGGTTTACAAGTTTCTAGAAATAAATTACCATTGTTTAAATGTGGTATTGGTATAAATGAAAGAAACAAGATGAATGGGGTACATATTGAAAAAATATTAAACCTTATATGATGTTTCATCTTGTTTGATCAATAGAGAAAATTGGAGAATTGTGAGGAGCACCAAGTGTTTTAATTCACTAGTTATTAAGAGTAATAAAGTTCTTTTATTTTTCAATAATCAATTTTTTTTATTATGATGTTGTGGGGTACAGTTAAGGGTTTGGTATACAAATACGTTTCATTCAGGCACCCTGTTGATTAGAGGTGCTTCCCCATCCCCAGACAGATATTTGCTTGTTGTTCCCATCTCCCTTCCCCCCCATAGTTTCCCACTACTGTCAGTCATTTTCTTATAGTATTAGATTGGATGTTCAAGGTCCATTATATGAGTGAGAACATGTGATACTCGGATCTTTGTTTTTGTGAGAAGTCACTCAGTATTATAGACTCTAGTTCCATCCAGGTTGCTGCAAAATTCATGATTTTGTTCTTTTTATGGCTGCATAGTATTCCATCGTGTATATGTATCACATTTTTAAAATCCAGTCCTCTTTTGATGGGCAACATGGTTGCTTCCAGGTTCTTGCTATTGTGAACAATGCTGTGATAAACATACTTGTGCAGGTATCTTTTTTGTAGAGTGATTTGTGTTCTTCTGGATATATTCCCAGTAGGGGGATTGCGGGGTTGTATGGGAGGTAGATATTTAGGGTTTTTAGGAATCACCACACTGCTTTCCACAGAGGTTGCACTAGTAATAAAGTTCTTAAAGGAGAGGGCAGCAGAAATATCTGTGACATCAACCCTGTAAGAGTCTCTATCAACCAGTCTGTTTATTTCCTTCAGCAATACTGAGGAGGCCAAGCAGATTTGGCACAGTCTTCTATGGAGGTGCAGTATCTGATGTCTTGGTTTTAGAGTAATTCTTTCTGATGTCTTTTTTTTTAAAGCTGTCATGTCATTCCTCTAATCTGCTTCATTAACCGTAACTCACACCACCCTGTTCTCTTTCCCACACGTCCCTACAACTTTTCTCCGGTTCCCTTGCTCATTTCATTCCTGCCGTCCATCCCTTTGACCTAATACACAACTGGCTTTCTACTGTTGCCCTTGTCTTCTTCTTCCTATTCAGATCAGGTCTCTCCACATTGCTGGGTGCCACGCTGTCGTATTTTGAATTAGGATGGCATAATATTGAAGAGCACACCCCTTTGACTCAGACCCATCTTTTAATCTCCATTCTTTTGCTAGCTGTACGACTTTGGGCAGGTTATTTAACCTCTCTGGGTCTCAGTTTCCTTGTTTGTAAAAGGGAAAATAAATCTACCTAAAAAGAATGTGGTGAAGTCTTAAAAAGCTAATGTATGAAGAATGCTTAGCACATCACTGGCCTGTAGTAGGTGCTAAATTCATTTTCGTTATTGTTATGAAACTTATCCTGATAGTGATTGTGCTAATTTCTTACGCTGATTGACTAGCCTTTCCCCATAGGTCACATCTCTGGAAACTCCTTATCATAGAAGCACTCTTACTTTCAAATTTGTATGATTCCTGTTTCTTTTTTTGTTTTTTTGAGCTGGAGTCTCACTCTGTCACCCAGACTGGAGTGCAGTGGCGTGCTCACGGCCTCTGCAACCTTGACCTGCTGGGCTCAGGTGATCCTTCTGCCTCAGCCTTCCAAGTAGCTGGAACCACAGGCATGTACCACCATGCCTGGCTACTTTTTATTTTTGATTTATTGTAGAGATGAGGTCTTGCCAAGTTGCCCAGACTGATCTTGAACCCCTGAGATCGGGCAATCCTCTTGCCAGAGCCTCCCAAAGTGCTGGGATTACAGGCATGAGCCATTATGTCCAGCTGTAGTTCCTGCGTCTCGAAGTTCTTATCCTCTACTTATTCGAGTTCAAGTAGGTCCATCTTGTATATACAAATATCATGAAAGAATTTGTCACGTGTCTTGCTAGAGTTCAAATAGATCATGGCAATGGATGTTGCTGACCTCTAGTATATTATTCCAGAAAGAAATAATGACTAATTCTTGGTTAACTCACATCTTCTAGAAACTCCTGAGTATCTATTTAGTTACTTGCTGTCGGTCCTTGCCTAGATTGGTTGTCATTTGATTGACCTGCTGTTTGCAGAGTTCACCTCCCTGTTTTGATAATTGTAACCCATTTTGCTCTTCCATATCTGCTCTTTGGATATTCTCTTTTCCATTCTTTTGGATTATTAAGAGGTCACTGTCAATGGCTGGGAAATTCCACTTGCTAGTTTTCTCAATATCTCTGAGCACAGTATGTTTAGAACAGTGTAGCCTGAGCTTGGTAGAGCAGTGAGGTGCTCCCTGCGATTGGCTCTCCTGATCTTACACTCTGCTTTTCTCTTGCCATTACTCAACAAAGCTCATTACTGCCACTTTCTGTGGCTACCATTCCTTCCTTTCATGCTATACCAACAGTGAAATAGCCTGTGGGTCACCTCTCTCATTGGAGGGGAATATCAGTCTTTGGAGTTCAGTTCACTTTATTGCCCTGTGACCCTGTGATGGGCTCAAGAGAGGTATGACTTTTGAATATTAGTCAAGATTTCCTCATTGTTAGGGTGAGTGACATGCTCTGGAACTTTCTACAGTCTAAGTGGAAGAGAATTTGTTCTCCTCCTCCCTACCCCTTCATTTCTTAATCCCTTGCTATTTGCTTTTTAGCACAATCAATATAAAAACAGTTGCTTTCTTGAAGATTTTCATGATGGCTTCTATGGGTGCATCAGTCAGTTTTGTCTCAGTGACAAACAATCCCAAAGTATCAGTCACTTAAAATAACAAGTATTAATTTTTCAGTCATGTAATGCATTGTCAGTTGTGGGTTGGTTGCTGCTCCATGGCACTCTCTCTCTTCAGTTCCATGGGGTTCTCTCTATTTGTCTTTTCATTCAGAGCTCAAGTGAAGGGCAGTCCCAGTAAAGGCTTTGGCAGATGTAAAGGGTAAGAAAACTGGTGGAAAATGTGTGACGTGTCTTAAAGGATCTGCTCAGATATAACATAGGCCTCCTCACTCACATCCAAGGTAGGATGCATCTTCCTATTGCAGAGGTATGGCACGTCACATGCCAAGGGGTAGGAAAATAAAATTCTCTTTCTGGTCACAGGGAATGAGGTGATGATGACCTAGAACACAATCTATCCCCAACTGGTAAAAGCCAATTTTCTTTTCTCACATTTGCCTTGCAAGTAATATTTGAATTTTCTTAATTTTCCGATTTAGTTAGAAAGATTTTGACTTCAGGAACTGATTTCAAACAACAGGAAAATATATCATTTGATATAGGAAGAAGCCCGGCACATCAGAGCTGTGATTTTGCTTTCTTGAGAATTCTGATTTTCTTCCTCCGGCTTGAGTTGGCTTCGTTTCTCATACTAGTTTCCCTCATGATTGCGAGATGGCTGCCAATGCTGCATGTTGCTTTTTGGGCATATCTGGAAAATCTCTTCCTAATCAGAAATATAAATTCTTTCCTTCAATGTGATTGGGTCATTGTAGGAGAATTTATTAGCCTACGTGTTCTGGATTTAGCATCTGGGATGGAAAGGATGTTGAAGAGTCAATTGCAATGTCTCTTTTTCTCGTACATCTTCCTAGGGATATATGTATATTTAAGTGTGTGTGTGTGTGTGTGTGTGTGTGTGTGTGTGTGTGTGTGTGTGTGTGTGTGTGCGCGCATATGTGTATATGCATATGTAAGCTCACATTATTTACAGTCTTCCCTTCTTTAAGCTTACTTTTTTAGTACTTCCATCCATCCAGAAAAATATCACCCCTCTGGAGTAGTTCTCACCTCTTTGTTTGAGTTCAAGATCTAGATTCTTATGACTGCTTTATGATTCTCTGTGAATTTCCTGCTGGAACCTCGATCTCATTCACCTTTCCTCCAATCTAGTTCCTCCTCTTGACTGTCTTCCTCATTTTCAGTCTTGATATTTTAAGCAGCCTTTGTCCAATCCCTCTTCATGTTTCCTTAAGTTCAGTCTGTATTCATGTTTACACATTCTTTTCTTTTGATCGTCGCTTGCTGAGGAGTGCCAACCGCGGCTAGAAGTACACTATGGCTCTCAGAGATGAGCACCTAGAAAACCTGTAAGACACTCTGGATTGTGTTAGAAACACTTTGCTGGGACCTGGAAGCTTAGCGTTATGCAGATGTAATCAAGAGTCAGTGATATTTGTGTTATTCCTCATATATAACAGCCTTTTCCCCACAGGCTGGGGAAATCAGGGAAAACCATGATTACATATCATTTTCCAGTAAAACTGGGACATTCACTGCCAAACATGGAACACACACCCTTGTCTCTGACTGTCGTTTAACACATTTCATCAGTCGGAAATGGCATCCCTCATCTTCACCTACGTCATGACTTAGTGCACGTCTGCCTCTTCATAAAGTTTTTTCTAAGGCAATATCGTAGAGTTTGTCTGAGCGTGGATTCGGGCTTGTGATTACAACCTCTGGAAATTTCAGTTTTTCCACTTGAAAAACAGCATAATAATATCTGTATTAGTTGTTTATTGCTGTATAGCAATAATACCACAAACTTCATGGCTGAAAGCAACACGTAACTATTGTTTCACAACTTCTTTGGGTTAGGCATCCAGATATATCGCTCTACTGAGTTTTGTGCTTCAGGGATTCTTTCTTCCTCCCCCTCCCACTCTCCCACCCTCCCTCCTTGCCTCCCTCCCTTCCCTCCCTTCCTTCTTTTCTTTTTTTCCTTTCCAGTTGGGTTCTCACTCTGTTGCCCAGGCCAGAGTACAGTGACATGATCATGGCTCACTGCTGCCTCAACCACCTGGGCTCAGGTAATCCTCTTGCCTGAGCCTCCTGAGTAGCTGGGACTACAGGTGCTATACCTGTTAATTTTTTTATTTTTATTTTTGGAGTAATAAGATCTCTCGCTACCTTGCCTAGGTTGTTCTTGAACTCCTGGACTCAAGCAATACTCCTGTCTTGGCCTCCCAAAGTACTGGAATTACAGACATGAGCCACCACGTGTGGCTTTTTTTTTTTTTGTATAGATAGGGTTTTGCTATGTTGCTCAGGCCGATCTTGAACTCCTGGGCTCAAGCAATCCACCCAGCTTGACCTCCCAAAGTAAAGTGCTGGGATTACAAGTGTGAGCTACTGCACCCCGCCAGGAATTCTGAAAATCACAAAAAAAGATGTCAGCTAGGACCCTGCTCTCATCTCAAGGCTTGACTGGGGGAAGATCTACCCCCAAATTCACTTGACTAATGGCAGAATTCAGTTCCTTCTGGCCTGTTAAAAACTGAGGGCCTCAGTTTCTCGCTAGTTGGAGGCTGATGGCCACCCCCAGCTCCTTACCAAGTAACCCCTTGCCTCTTCAAAGCCGGCAAGGTAGAAAGTCTCTCCTAGCAAGACAAAAATTACAATCTTACACATGGAGATCAAGGAAATGTCATCTCCTCACTCTTGTCACATTCTAATGACTAGAAGAGAATCTCAGGTATTGCCCACACTTAAGGGAAGAGGATCACCCAGTGTGACTATTAGGAGGGGAGGGGAATTGCAGAGCCATTGCAGAATGTCTGCCACAATTTCCAACCCACGCATTTGAGAAGTATGTATATGAAGGCTTCAGCAGGGTGGCTGACTCTTGGATGCAGACCACAAAGTACAGTATCATTATTATTCCTGTAAGTCAGATGTCAGGGCACTTTTAGGAACTTCTATTTTTGTATCACTGTAGGCTCATAACTATCAACTTGATGTGTAGTTATTTGTGTATATATTTAATTTTATTGCAGAGTCATAGAATTTTGGAAGTCAGGGATATACCCTTTTAGACCCTTGGAGCTTCTGGTATTGAGTGCTATGCCTGATGTATGGCGATGATTTGTTCCTTTATCCCTGGGTTCAACTGTGCTATTACTAGTTATACACACTTGTCTCTTCTACTGGGCTGGTTGTTCCATGAGAAAAATAAAGACGGAGGCTTTTTATGTTCTTTTTGCTTCCATTGACTTTACTTCTCCCCCTCAATTCCCTCTTACCAAGCATCAAGGGCTTAGCATATAGTAGGTGTTCAAGAAATAATAGTTCACTGAAAAAGATAAATAATAATTATTTAGAAACAATTTACTCAATGAATAAATAAATTTTAAGAGGCAGTATCTACCACCCAAACCTTAAGAAATAATACAAACATGGGATGCAAAGAAAAAAGAAAAAGTATGATTCTCTTATATTTTTACCAAAGAAAACAGGTTGTCTAAGAATACAAATCAATTGATTTTTGAAAACAAGTAGGTAGTGGAGTACAAAAGAAATTTGTTAGCATTCTAAAATTAAACAGCTGAGATTATTGTTCTTTTCTGTTCCACGAAACTGCTGAACACTCTTCAAAGAAAAATAGAAATATTTTAGTAGCTGTCTCTATTTATTATTGTGTTGAATTTGATATTTTGAAAATTTGAGATCTCTATCTCAAAGGATTCTTGTAGCAATCAAAGAGGGATTTATGTAGAAAATAGCATGGTTAACTTCACGGCAATTTAATTTTTTGTTTCTTCAAACATTGCTGATTCATTTTGCCAGTCTTGGGTAAAAGTGAAGAGTAGAATCCTCATGAATTTTTTTTAGGAAGGCTGATAGCTGACCTTTGTAACTAAGAAGAATTTTGAGTGAGTGTGATTGCTTTTTTGAGTTAAGTGCGAATTTTGAATTTTTATTATGATTGCAGGATAAGAGGTTTGAGAGTTTTGGAGTTGTACTGAGAATCTTTTGGGGAGGCTTGGTGTCTTCATTTGGGGCTACTGTAACAAAAGACCTTAGGCTGGGTTATTTATTTATTTATTAGTTGGAATCTCACTCTTGTCACCCAGGCTGGAGTGCAGTGGCATACTCACGACTACCGCAGCCTTGACCTGCTGAGTTTAGGCAATCTTTCCGCCTCAGCCTTCCAAGCAGCTGGAACTACAGATGCACACCACCATGCCCAGCTAGTTGTTTTTGTGATTTGTAGAGATGAGGTCTCACCAAGTTGCCCAGGCTGGCCTTGAAACCCTGGGCTAGGCGATCCTCTCGCTTTGGCCTCCCAAAGTGCTGGGATTACAGGTTGAGCCACTGTGCCTGGCAGAGGCTGGGTTATTTATAAGCAACAGAAATTTATTGCTCACAGTTCTGGAGGCTGGGAAGATCACAGATGGTGCTTTGTTGTTGCATCCTCACACAGCAGACGTGTAAACAGCTCCCTAACATATCTCTTGTAAGATCACTAATCCCATACTCAAGGCCCAATCTCTTGCCAATACTATCACATTGGCAGTTAGATTTGAACATATAAATTTTGGGGGGACATATTCAGACCATATCAGTTGAGTAAGGAGGAAGGATCTTACTAACCTCCTGAAGTTTGTCTTGTTGATAGCTATCAGCTCTCTATATAATCTCCAGCACTTCTAACGACTAGCGTGGGGCTTGGTATATAATAGGTGCTCAGTAAATACCAATTCAGTTAATGCATAAATAAAATTGGCCCCAGGATCAGGATTCTCTAACATACAGTAAACCCTTAAACACAGAGATCACAAATGAGTAACTCTGTATCTCCAAGTCCAGGCATGACACTCATTTTCTTGTCACAAAGTTTACTGTGTAGTTTGCTCTATTTGAGGGCAATGCTTGTACTTTTACTGTTGGGATAAGTGAGTTTACTAGTTTTTCGAGTGAGGTCCCCAGGCGAATCCCCAGTGCATCCTTGTAATTCCCTTCATGATCTCTGAAGTCTGGTTTCTTCTCACAGCTTTACTAATCGGTTCTTTCTTCACCCCGGTTCCTGGGTCCCAGCTCCCACGGTGTTAAGTACATTCCTAGTGTTGTGCAAACATCATCATTATCCATGTCCAGAAATTTTTCCTCATCCCAAAAAGAAACTCTGTACTCATTAAATAGTCACTCCCCATCTTCTTCTTCTTCCTGTCAATTTCTGCTCTACCTTTTGTCTCTGTAAATTTGACTATTCTAGGTACCTCATATAAGTGGAATTATGTGATATTTGTCCTTTTGTGTCTGGCTGTTTTCACTGGGCAGAACGTCTTCAAGGTTCATTCATGTTGCAACATGTAAGAATTTGGCTTCTTTTTATGGCTGAATAATATTCCATTGTATGTATATATCACATTTTATTTATCCGCTTATTTGTTGGTGAACATTTATGTTATTTCCAACTTTCAGCTATTGTGAATAATGCTGCTATAAACTTTGGTGTACAAATATCTTTCAAGTCCCTGCTTTCAATTCTTTTGAGTAGAAAACTGGTAGCGAAATTGCCAGATCATAAGAAAATTGTTGTTTAACTTTTTGAGGAACCACCAAACTGTTTTCCATGGCAGCTATACTCCTTTACATTTCACCAACAACACACAAGTGTTCCATTTTCTCCACATCCTTGTCAATACTGTGTGTGTGAATTTGCTGAGAATTATCTGCATATATGCATACTTACAATAGCCATCCTAATGAGTATGAAGTGGTATTTCATTGTTTTTTTCATTTTTCATTTTTTTGAGTTTTCTTTTTTTTTTTTAAGTCCGAGTCTTTGTCTCTCAGGCTGGAGTGCAGAGACAGGATCACAGCTCACTGCAGCCTCAATCTCCTGGACTCATGTGATCCTTCTACCTCAGCCTCCCTATCGCTGGGACTACAGCGATATGCTTCCACACTCTGCTAGCTTTTTGATTTTTTGTAGAGACTGGGTCTGTTGCCCAGGCTTGTCTGGAACCCTGGGGCTCAGGCAATCCTCTTGCCTTGGCCTCCCAAAGTTCTGGGATTACGGGTGAGAGCCACCGCACCTGGCCTCACTGTGGTTTTGATTGGCATTTTCCTGATGCTGACTAATGTGGAGCATCTCTTCATGTGCATATAGAATACTGTTCTTATAACCACCAGTGCTGTCCTTCCAGTCAGATGAAGGGATAAGTAGCTGCACATACGTCTGACATTTTTTTTTCTGCACTATGTATTTTAAGAAAATCTTTCAGAATTGTCCAGTTCTGATCAAATACCTCTAGCTACCTCTCATACATATGTCCTTGAATATCTGGTTTTTACTTAAAGCTCAACATATATGATGCTTACGTCGTCATCCTGGTCTCCTAATTTCTGTCCCTGTCTCAGCTTTTACCTTTGCTTTACCTTTGTTTTCACCATCTCCATCTTCCATATTCAACTAGCCATCAGCTCTGGTTGATCCTTCCTTCAAGGTTTAACTTTATCCTGAGGAACTGTGAACTGGCAGACTCCTGACTGGTGAACGCACTTTCCATTGAATGATTAAGTTTTTTGTGAAAGGATTGATAAAACTGTTTATATCTGAATGAGAAATGCCATTGAGTTGTTTAGTACAATGCCTTGCACAAATGAGGTATTAAATAAATATTTGCTGAATGATTTGCATCCACTTTGAATATTGAACATCAATCAGTACAAGTGTGTAGTAGTTTATTGTTTAATTACATCTGAACATATTTAGGCTAGGAGAAAACAGTGTGAATTTCAGAAGATGCATAAGAATGTGCAATTAACTTTTTCTAGGTTGTTCCACATAGAGATGTCTTAAAAACTTAAACTGCAATCTGTGTTTTCTTTTTAAATATTACATTGAAAAGATTTTAAAAGTTTAAAATGTGTCTAGCAGTGCTCACATTTGGTATCAAATAGAAGTGATTAATAATTCCATGTTCTCTGAATTCTTGATTTGTTTCCTGTGTCAGAGATTTGAGACTATTAAGAGGTGATTAGGGAGGATATCCTTGAAGTCTCCTTCACACCAAGACTCTCCCTTTTTTTTGGTTCACTTAACTTAATGTGGGAGTTGCTTGTGATATTTTCTACACTTCACCTTTCGAGGTTATGGGCCCCATTCATATGCCATATCTCCCTCTCAGATGAGTAAGTATGACTTTTATGAATTTTCTTCACTTGTAGAATTTAATTTACATGAATAATTAGGAAAGGACCAAGTGAAATTTCTCTCTCCCTAGGCAAACAATCTTGTTAATAGAATTAACTGCAAACTTTTCCTCTAATGTTTTTTTTGCATCTTTAAATTTATTGCTTGCTACAAAGAAGCAAAATAAAAAGAAATATAGGGTGCTACAACATACTGCTATTTTGCATATTGATATCTGAATAATTACCTTAGGGCATATTGAGTTATAATATGAAATACTATTCCCTCAGGACATTATCTTAAAATATTTTACTTATTTAGCATACAGTTCAATATTTCAGAATTATGTAGGGAGTATAGTTGTTAACTGACATGGAGTGTGCTGGCAGAAACAAAAAATTAGAGCGACCTAATAGGGAAAGGAAATCGTTCTTAGACTGTTACAGTATTTAAATAGAGTTGCAACATAGCTGGTCAATTATAATAGCCAACATCGTGAAAGGGAAGAGGGCTGTAATTCTGTACAGATGGTTAATATGTACATGTTTTTCCTTTAAAGTGTATCTCATATGGAGTTTTGTTTGATATTCATACCTGTAATCCTGTCTTGTTAAGTCCCATTTGCACACAGCCAGCTGTTGGTATTCGTTTACAATATAAAAGCCTGACAGAGACACTGAAAGAACAGTGCCTGAAAATGAAGAGTGTGCTTCAAGAGGACAAAGCTCAGAACTGTGACCCCATGGTCAGCTCAGGAACTGAACATGCAAAATACGGAGTGGAAAGCAGGTAGATCTAGTAATGTGTCCTCTAGCTGCTCTGACAAGTCCAGCTGAGCTGTGTGTTCCCCAATAGCCTAGACCAAAAGGGAAGCCTTCAGTGACTGACTTGCTGGGGTCATGCTGGACACACCAAGGCTTTAATGTGGGTTTGAGTTCTGTGATTCCATTGACTCTATGACTCTGGTCATGTTACTTAAACTCTTTTCACTCCGTTTCCTTACCTGTAGAATCAACTGCATGAATGAAATGATATCACGCAAGGAAAGTACATGTTTTCTTTCCTGGTGTTATTACTTTGTTAGTAATAAGGTCATGTCTTTTCATTCATAGAAAAAAAAATGATATACTGTTAATTGCAACTGTTAAAACCAGAAACTGTAGATCGATTCCAGAAGAAAAGGAAAATGAAAACAAATCTTTATTTTTTATCTGAGGTCATGAATTGTGTTTGCTTTTAAAATTGTTTTTGAAATGCCCTCATTAAAGATGATTATGAATATTTGTTTATAAAATAACTTTCACTGAGGCCGTTTTGTGACCAAGGATGTATTTTATTCACCTTGTTTATCATAAAATTGTTCAATTTCTATTTTTTAATGCATGGAAGCAGATATTTCTCATGTTCTGCAATTGAGAGGGAACAGTAATATTGTCCTAATTTTGCAGATGAAGATGCTTACGTGCAGATTAAGCAATACGACTGGCATTATACATCATGTTAGCGACAAAGCACAATGGGGTTAAGAATCTTTCTCTTCTTGGTCTCTCAGTCTTCACTACAGTTTGTGTTGCTGCTATAAAAAAAGCATGTTAGGCCGTTTGTACTGTGAGGGTCTAAAGGGTGGACATTTAGCATGTCTTGTACTAAGTGATCAAAATCTGAATTGACTCCTGCTATGTTATCAAATTATTTTACTGAATGGGTCTATTGGACGTTTTCGTCCATGAATGCTATAGCCAGTGCCGTCTCAATTGCAACAGCAAGATGGCAAAAGGAAATGTAAGTTGTCAGGTATTAAAAATCAATTGAAATAGCATTTCAACCTTCAGTGGCAGCAAATTCTTTGAGAGAATGACACAAAATTCCAGTGATATTGGTGATAGCGATGTCTGTTGCTGCTTTTCTAATCAATTAAATGCATGATTCCCTAAACCTGGCTAAATGTATATTTTGCTATCTGGGTGTTCCCTTTCTCTGAACTTTTGTCTCTCTTCTTTATCCCATTTCTTCTGTACCTGCTTCTTTCATGGCTTAGTTCCTCTTGTCAGAGAGGAAGCATATTCCAAATTAATGTACATTTAGGTTCCTTAGACGTTTTTGTATTAATAGAAGATCAAATAATGCTAGACCCAAATAAATAATTGCCTAATAGTGTGATTTCCAGCATTGTGCTACTTGAGTGGGAAAAATATTTTGTTGCTGGCATGGCCCTTAGCCACACTTGAGGTCACATCCACATTCTTTCTCTCAGCCTGTCTCTGCCCTTGCCTGCTTCCCAAGTAGATGTGTTTGACTGTGATTCTGCAGAAATACTAAGTTGGCACACGTTTGCAAGCTAATGAGCAATGAGAACTTATGGTTAGGTACTATTTTAGAAGGGTGACTAAAGTGTAAAGTCAGCTGGAGTAGGGAAGATGAACTCGCCTATGTATAGATGGAGAAAGCCTGATGCGTATGTGAAAGGTCATGATCAGCAACATGAAGGGAAGCATGAAAATGGGTGTCAAGTTTAGAGACTGTCTGAAATCTGACATGAGGATATGTGGAGAGCTAGATGGGAATGGTTCTGAAACCAGATTACGGAGGGGTTTGAATGCCATGCCAAGGAGTTTGGACTTGAGCCTGTAGATGGCGGAACTTTGCAAGATCCTTAGATCTGTATACCTATGGCCATTGGAACTTCTCACACGAGCTTTACACTACTTCAGGTGATGGGAAAAACATCGTATTTAGAATCAGAATACTTGTGTGTGTGCCAAATCTCTTAAAAACTCTATGATCTTGAGCAAGTAACTGAACACAGAACTGCTGACCTTGTTCTCTTGCTTAAAGAGTTTCAACAACGTTGCTTGTTGGAGTTCATGCTGGTACTGTTCAGTGAAATAGGCACACTAAACAGGGACTTGAAACTAGTTCTTTTCACTAGAGTGGGGCATAAATAAAGCATGGGTGCTGGAGAAAGTCTCGGTTGGTGGGCAGACCAAGTAATCTAGAACAGCAGTTCCCAACCTTTGTGGCATCAGGGACAGGTTTCATGGAAGACAATTTTTCCACATACCAGCGGGTGGGGGAAGGGGAGTTTTGGGATGATTCAGGCACATAACAGTTATTGTTCACTTTATTTCTATTATTATTACATTGTAGTATATAACAAAATAACTATACAACTCACCATTAAAAAAAAGTGGCAGGGACAGAGTGGTAAATAAAACAATGGGCAGGTCACATACAGACTAAAATAGGTGTTAGATTCTGACTTAATGCCTGCCACCAGATGCAGCTACAATTGAAGCACATCAACTTACTTGCCACTCACTGATAGGGCTTTGATATGAGTCGGCAAACAATTGATCTGTTATGGTCTATGCAGTCAAACCTCATGGCTAATGTTAATATGCAGTCAAACCTCATGGCTAATGTTAATCTGTATTTGCAGCAGCTCCAAACCACTAGCATCACTGCCTCAACTCCACCTCAGATCATCAGGCACTATATTCTCATAAAGAGCATACAACCTAGATCTTTCACATGCACTGTTCACAATAGGGTTTGTGCTCCTATGAGAATCTAATGCCATTGCTAATCTGACAGGAGTCAGAGCTCAGGTGATAGTGCAAGCAATGGGGAGCAGCTGTAAATATAGATGAAGCCTCACTCACTGTTCACCTCTTGCTGTCCTGCCTGGTTCCTAACAGGCCATGGACTGGTATTGGTTCATGGCTCAGAACTTGGGAACTCCTAATCTAGAGGACACGGCAATAGACAGACACACAGACCTCATCTCTTCTGTAAAACAATCACAAAGTCAGTTATCTGCAACCACCTCCAAAACTTGCTTCTATATGCCTTTACTACAGTAGTCATTGTGCTATGTTGGCGTTAATTATATAAACATTGTATTTATTAACGTTCTTTTGGTTGGGAATAACAAAAATCATGGTGGGTAGTATAAGGGAAAAGGCACTAGGTACTATTTTAAGTCTATTCAAGTGGATAGAGAGGGGAACAAGGAAACCAGGAGTGGGAAATGTACCAAGCTCAGGCAGGGACTCAAACTAAGTACTAAAAAGTCACCAGAAACTCAGGCATCTTTTTTTCTCATTAGAGTCATTCTTCTTATTCTGCAGACCAGCTTCTTGGCTTCCCTGTTTTCACTGAGACACCTGACAACTCAAAATTTGCACAAGTTGCCATTCTAACCACCTGTGGTTAACAGGCTGTCTCTGAATCTCAGTTTCAACTTCGCTGAAGAAAACACATCTTGTGGGTCAATCTTATTTCAGATGTCTATCCCTGTCCAATTAATTCTATCCAGGCGAACAGAGTCATGTAACCCCATCTGTCTGTATAGGCCCACCCTCTGAATGGGGAACAGTTCTCGGCACAGAAAACAAGTGCCTGGGTTGGAAAGACACCATGAATGGTTTCCAACACATTGATTTTGTGCTCCTGTAAGACTAGAGACTATGTTTCACTGATATTTTTGTCACTAGCACTTCACATATTGTTTTGCATACATGTAATAAGCATTGATAAAATTCCATTGCATAAATAAATAACTGCTGGCTAAGATCAGAATTCCTCCTAGTAGTAATACTTTCAGAGACTTTTATATTTTATAAGACACTTTCACAATCCATTCATTCCATCTTCCCGATGATCTTGTGAACGATTAGATTTATAATCCATTTTAGAGAGGAGGAAATCGAGACTCCAGATCATGAGGCAAGTAGACAACGTGGGATAGTCCAGAACTGAGCCATACTGGGGTTTGGAGAACCAGTTAGAAGAATGCTGGAATAGTGTAGGTGATGCATGTGAGGGCCTGACCCAGGCAGTGCCAGGGGAAGGGAAAGGTGAGTGAGCTGTTACTAAGTGAAAAAAAAATTCAGAGAATTTAGTGGCCAGTTTGTTGTTAAGAGAGGGATTAGGGTATTTCATCAAACAAAACAACATCTAGAAACATTGAAAAATCGTACCTATAAATGGAGACATCATATTTATGCAGTTAAAGGGCAATACCATGGGATGGCCATATGGAATTTCAGCTCTTATAATATACCTAAATAGTCTCCCAGGGATCCACAGCCCTGAGCCTGAGAACCAGTGAAGCAAGTATTAAAAACTCTCACAAACCAGAAATGAACATTGGGTTGATCTAGGAGAAAATCAAACAAGTTTTAAAATGAAAGGGACAAATGTAAAGCTCACTGGTAGTGGGAACGGATCAGGGTCCACTGTGGGTCAACATAAGAATATAAAATTTTTGGCTCGACTTCTTGAGTGACATTATGGTTATGAGTCATTCTGCAAAAGTCACTTATTTAAATGCTTTTCCTGTGAGTTTTTCAATCAACCAGCATTTGAACTGTCCAATTTATGTAGATTCACTAAGATTAGGGAGACAACCCTGGGCTATAACTCTGGTTTGGACTTCTTAGTGTGTCTGTACACATGGTCGTGTCTTTAGAAACAACAACAGAGCGATACTAATATGTACTGGGTTCTTCGTACGTGCTGACCCTGGCCTAATCAAGTACATACTTATCACCGTTAGTATTCACAACACATCTCTGAGGCTGGTGCTCTTATTATTCCCATTGTACAGACCAGGAAGCTGAAGTCAAGTGACATAGCTTTTAATTGGCATGGCTGATATTCAAAGCTAAGTTTATTTGATATCAGAATTCAAACTTTAAAATGTCTTATTATGTTGGGAGAGTCTGTGGCCCCCACCTCCGAATCTGTGCTCATGACTGCTGTCATGCTATGTTTTAAGGTACTACTTAACAAATCTAGTTGGTTCCAGTGTGATCAAGGTTGAACTAACTAGAGAAGACTCTGTGTATATTTTAATGCTTTTATCTCAGAATTATAGAAAACACGATAGTGTCTAAAATTATGAAAATGGTAAATTCTATAAAAACGAGGATAATCAAATAATCAAAAGTATTCTGATTTTCATCTAAAAGAAGATTGATGACCTATTTATCTGAACTCAATGTGCATGGGTTTAGTTGCTGCTCGTGACAAATTGGTCACATTTGGATTATGCATTAATAGAAATGAAATATTTACAATAGATGTAGTTATTCCAATGACTGCAACTATCTTTGAGTAAGATGTTTTTGTTTTTTGTTGCTTAGTTTTGTTTTCTTCTTAGGTGATGAAAATGTAGCCTTCTGGATAACTTATTGAACTTTTCATTTCATATATAAAATACCAACATAAAGTAATAAGATAAATAATGAAGTATATCTTGATTTTTAGACACATTTTTGGAACAAAAGATTCTTTTAAAAACATGGCTACCTATGCACACTTTCAGTTTGAATAATGATTCACAAGTTTTAAAGTCCTAAAAATAAGCAAAACATGGTATCAAGATGGAGATACTAATATTATCAGTGGACTACCGATTATCTTTTGATGAAGAGGAAAAACAAAAGATTAAATAGCCATCTCACAATGACAGTTGAACTGAGTTTTCTGAAATTTCGTCTTTAGAAACTCCTGTGGAATAAGGATAGTAAAGGTTAAAATTAAAGACAAATATTTAAAAGATATTTTGACAATTTTCCCAGGTAAATAAGATAATAAATACAAAGCCAAAGACATATAAAATAATAATTTGTTAGTCCTGATCATTTGTTTGCTTTCAGTAATTTTTAAAAGATTTATGAGTCTGTATCTTTGTAGTTTAGTGACAAGCAGATTCATTATGATCATTAGTTTCCTGTGGTGTTGTTATATCAAGTATATTTTCATCAGGATTGCTGGTGAAATTATCAACCATAATATTAAGATTAGAATAAACAGGAGAGTCTTCCTTTATACAATCAATTCAAGTTTTATTTCATTAAAGTCTAAGATGCTAATATCACTAGATTGCTAGCTAGACTATTACCGGTCTGTGTTAATAGTCTTAATTTGTCAACATTTATCTTAACCTTTGCTATAAAGCCTTGCAAATAAAGCTGATTTTTATTAATTTTTTAGGTAAAAGCAAAACTAATATTTTGTACCTGAGCTCTTTTTATCACAGTATGTTCTTAGTCAAAGGCTAAGTTCTTGAAATCTTTTTCTCCCATGTGTGTCTTCATGAGTCTAACCTGTTTCTTACACATTTGTGTATGTATATAACTTTTACACAAAAACTTTGATAAAGCATTGTACTATATGACAGAGTGTAATTTAGGAAGGAGCCTGGGAGTTGGATAGAGAAGACCTGGATTTGAATATGGGGCCCGTTACAAGTCAAAAAACTTTGGGTAACTGAAGCTCTCAAAGCCTAACTTTCCTAACCTCTGCAATGGGAAAATAATACCTAGCTCATAGGTGATCCACAAATGCAACACTTGTTATATAATTGACAATTTAAATATAATGACTAAAGGCAAAGCATACCAGAAGGATTTTTTGTTTGTTTGTTTTTGTATTCTTGCCGTGTGGTTTAGCGGTCAAGCAGATGTTTTATTTTTCTACATTGTAAGTTGGTGCAAAACAAGCCCTGAGTGTTTGCAGGATTAGTGACCTGCCAGCCTACTACCCTGTTTTCACCCTGTTTCATAGGTGAAAAAGAATAAAATTGGAGTCTGAATCACTCCAAATTGCTCGAAACTTATTTGACAACACAGTTTTAATTATAAGCCTTCATTTTACTTCATGCTCAGCCATGAAAACGTGGAGGTGAATTGTCGTACAATATATTCTTCAGTCCATTGTTAATATAGACTCTACCACCTCAACACACTCTCAAATATTTTATGGAGAAATAAATGAATACATAAGGGTGTGGGTGGCAGAGTCTTAATGTAGGTAGTGCATCCATCTGGTGAAATGTTTCATCCAAACCTTCCTTGGAAGACATCGTGCTCCATGGGGAGAGGGGCTTTCTAGCCAAAATGATTAATTAGTGTCCCGTGAAGCCTAAAGCTGTTTTACTGTTTCTCTGGGCTTCCTCCCACAATTTTGCCAGTGGCTTCTGATTGGTCATTGGTACAGTGAGTTTTACTTTGTGATAGTTAAGCAATCATGTTTGTGAGGTATATGTAACAGATAAAATCCCTAAATGTCTTTATAAGGAAGGTCACTTTGGTGGTGGGGTCCTGGCTCGCTGTGCTTTTTGAATAGGACAAAGGCTTAAATCAAACCTGCAGCCTGGCATTGAAATAAATTTGAAACCCAGGAAATCAGGTATAATAGCAGAGGCAAAGTATCATATTAATTTCTAATCAGATTTCTTCCCCTTCACAATCATTTTACATATAAATATATATTGAAGACATTAACAAGATATTTGAAGACATTTAATTCATTAAAAAAATTCTTAAGAATCTACTACAGGCCAGACCTCAGGCTGGGCCTGGGAATGACATTGATTTTTCTCTTCAAAGGTGATAAAGGCACAAAAATATATAATTAACATGATCAGGTTTAGAGTTTTGAATACTACAAGAGGATAAGATAAAGTGCTCAAGGAGTTCAAGGACAAACATCAAATAACCACACATTGCTGGGGACATAGTAAGGTATTGGATGGAATTTTGTTTCTTCCCCTTCCTTTTAATTGCTGGGAGGATTACTTTGTATGTATCTGTATATATCATAGGAATGTGGCTGTATGGATCTGTATATATCATAGGAATGTGGCTGTGTGTGTGTGTGTGTGTGTGTGTGTGTGTGTGTGTATGTGTGTGTAAAGGAGAAGTTAAATACTTTGAAAAAAAAAGTGGTTTACTGGGTTTGGATATTAGGCAATGACCGGCAAATGGCATTTCAGGCAAAGGACACAGCATAAGTTAACAAATATAGGCAGAAATTGTATGAGGGAAAATCCAACTCTTTAGTTTCCTGGAGCACAGGGTTTGTGATGGGAATTGTAAGGAATAAGACTGGGGGAAAGCTTAAGGACTGTGCTGGTGTTAAAGTGAGCATTTCCTAGATATCTCACAATAATGTTGATTCTGTCAATATTTGTAAGTTTGTATGTCTGAAAAAAATGTAAGCTTCTATATGAATTAAGTGAGGGCTGATATATTAAAAAAATGGTTTCCACTTCTTGTGTACCACAGGACTGGAGAAGCATTTAACAAGTTTGATGCCAACTATATTGGGCAAATCACTTCTGAGACTTGGATGTTGTCCCAATGTATCAGTCAGGATAGATTATGTTATTCCGTATAACAAACCTTAAACCTCTGTAGTTCAATCCACTGTAGGTTCTTTCTCATGTATACAAAGTGTGCTGTCCTACTAGTGTTGACCTAACATTCCAGGTTGCTTTGTAGTTTGTTATGTCTCTTTACTACCTAAATATTCTTCCATGATTTCTATGGCAGGGGAAGAGTAGGCTAAACCATGAAACACCAGCAACTAAATGCTTCCATGTCACATGTTACTTCTTCTTATATTTCATCGGCCAAAGCAAGGCATTTGATCTTGCCTATATCTGTACTTCATGTTGTTTATTTCTGGAAAGTAGAGATTCCATTTTGTTTATATTTTTTGCCCAATGCCTGGCAGAAGGTAGGAATTTGATGAATGCCTTTGATTTTATTTTTCTTTTAACTATTTATCACATAAATACTGCATGATCAAGGTAAGCATTAAAACCACACAAAGTCAAATAAAATGGGTTGTGAAAGCACCCCTTCTCAAAATATTTCAGGAACATAGGAGTGCAAGGTCAATTTCAGACTCTAAAACGGCATACGAGATTTTTTTTACTATCTGGCCCCAGTTGACCTTTTCAGTACATTTCTTCAACATTTACCCACAAAGATTATTTTCTACTAATTACATTCTTCAGGTACTAGAATCATTCACACCATTGTGCCTTCCAATTACTATTTTCTTTGTGGAATTTTCATTCACGTTTTCTCTGTTGGTTAAATTTCCTTTGTGAAGATTTTTGGACTTTTCTTGACAGTCTTAACATCCTCCCTGCTCCTATAACAGCTGGTACAAACTTGTCTTTCTCCACTCTTAGCCCCTGGGCTTCTCTAGGGCAGTGAGGGTCAGTTCATCTCAAATGCCAGTACCCTTCCCAGGGACTGGTGTAGAGGGAGTGTTCCTTCCATCAATGTGTCTACCACTCCCTTGTATCTTTGACATTTCTGTCTCTGTTCACTTCTTCCTGTCAGCCTATATAAACACTCGATAATTTTCCATTCTGGAAAAGGTCCTCACCTGACCTTCTGATCAGATTTTAACTCTCTTCTCTACTTTGTCCCTAAATGTCTTGAAAAAGTTGGCCACACCTGCTGTTCCTATTTCTTCACTTCCCAGTCTTTGACACACTGCTACCTGGTTCATGCTCTTAAACTTCACAGAGACGACCTAGGATAGTCAAGAAATGATCTAAATGCCAAATGCAATAGCAGTGTTTTAGTTCTTATTTCTTTTCTTTCTCCCTCTCTCTCTCTCTCACTCTCTTTCTCTCCTTTGGACTTCCAGTGGGCTTTTATTGAGGCAAATGAACAAAAACCAATATTTTACCAACCATCTTCTCTGAACCTTATAAATTCAGTAGAGACTCTGGTCCATATATGTGGTACATACAACATAACACCTCCCAACAAAATCAGAGTCCCACTGGAGCGTTTGCCAATTAATATAAAGCCAATTTTCCCTTTCCCCAAATGTTCTCAAATTTTTGAGTTTCCACTGTTCACTTCTCAGTGGTCAATTCTTATCTTAAATGACCCTTCTGATGTCTTTTAAAAATTAAATTAAATTTAATCAAATTAAATTAATCTTTGCAAATGGTAATGTAATTGTCTACTCCTCCTCCCCTATCTCAATTCCTTCATTAATTGGGATTCAGTATAGTTTTTCTTAAATTTTTAACACTTGTTTAAATGCTGGGTTTTAGGTGGGGTGAACTCCAGCATCAGGAAAACATTGCTGACAAGTCATATGACAAGAAGGAATAACATCCAAATGTGATGTGTTGAGTTTGTAGGAAAACAAAAATAAAACAAACAAAAATCTGAGGTCTAATCAGGAAACAGTGAACAAATATGAGCTGATGGTCAGTGTACTTAATATTTAGGGAACATGACTGAGTTAAATTATAGCTTACTAGGCTAAACAGACTTGGTTTCAAATAATTCTTTAGAAGTGGAGAGTTTTATAGTGAGAAAAGGGAATCTTCATAGTATAGAGAACAGATTATTTTCACAGTATCTAGGAATCTTCTAGACAGCATTCAAAACAGATCCAAAGGCTATTCAGATGCACAGAGGCACTGCAATTCCTCCAGGTACCATGATGTGGATGTGTGAATTTGCTATTGGAACTACAAATAATAGCATTTTTGAGGGAAATGAAGTTGATAAACACTATGGAATTGAGACCAAAAAAATCTACACTTTAAAGACTGAACTTAGAACAGCTGAAGGAAGAGAGATTGTAAATGCTCATATTGTAACAAATTAAAGTGGACTAGGGTAGGACTGTAGAGTTGGAACAGTGTGATAAAAACAATCAGGCAAGGTTCATCAAAGAAGAGGATTCAAGCTGACATTTCAAAGCCCTCCTGGAAATACAGTAGAATGTTCTAGTCTTATCTCCCACTGCGGCCTCTTCTGTCCAGCCAAACTGTTCCACTGTTGAGTTTCACTGTTGATGTGATGTTCGGAAAGTTTTAGGTCCTACTTTCTGCTTAATTTACTGTCATATTAGTGTTTTAATATCCTTAGAAACTTGGAGTAAACTTAAAAGCAGTTGTAGTTGCATTTCTTTGTCATTTATCTGTATGATCATTTGTCTTTGTTTGCTACTCTTCCTCTTGAATTTCAAGAATTAGTTACTTATTCATTATTATCACTGACATTTCCTGTGCTTCATTTGTTTCTTTACCACTGACTGTTTCCTCAATTTCATTATTATCAAACAGCCCTTCTGTGATAGACTGCTGTTCCCCATCTTCATATTGATTAATTTCATTTTCACATGCATCATTCTGATTTCCAACATCTTCAGAACAGTCTTCAGAAGATGAGTCATTTGCAAAGACAGATTTTCATTAGTGGAGTCATCCTCAGAGTCAGAATGTGATGGTCTGTTCGCAGGAATATTGTTTGCTCCTCTGTGTCTTTCATTATCTCTTGGAAGGGATGTGCCTGATGTACTTGCTTGGTCATTATCCAAGTAATTAAAATCAAATGTACTTATTTTGTAGATTAAACAAGAACATTCTTTATTATGATTGTTTGCATTTGAAGCTTCAGGGACACTTTAGGGTAGATATTACATTAAATATTATTTTTCATTTAAATTAAAACATTTAATCAGAAATTCCGAAAAGCAAGATATGTAAGCTAATGCCTCATATGTTAAAATCATGAAGATGCAGTTCCACTATGACGTTCTTTCATGAATTTAATATACAACAAATAAAAGTTTAAGAGATTATCAGTGCTGATTATAGATTCTAGTCACTGGCATTGCTACTGTGTCCTGTGTGTGTGTGTGTAGATGTGTGTGTGTAAATTTACAAAGAGGTTATAAACTGTTTAGTATTAGAATCCTTTAAAATTTTTAATGAGTTTTTCTCTCACAGTAGGAACATTTTGTGCAAGCAAGGACATTCTGGACTATTAACAGATTAAAATTCCTATGTAAAACCATGCAATATAATAACTGAGTATTGGAGGAAACAAGAAGAGAAATAATGTCGTGGACTCCAGAGCTATGAAATCCATAGGGTGTACCTGCCATATTGGACTAAATGGTCAGGGAAGGAGTGAATGGGATGCTCTGGAAACCATGCAAAAATATATTTCGGGATCAAGGAGCGTTTAGGGGCCTACCAGAGAAAGCCTAAGGGACCCGGCACTCCACAGAGAACATAGAGAAGGGCTAGTTCTTGTTTAAAGACCGCATTTTAGGAGTTTAAGTAAGATGGTGGGATTTGCACATGCAGGCTTCACTGAGCTGTTCTCCCTGCTACTGCTTCTGAGGCAGTGCACTCCTTTGACTGGGGCAGTAAGAATTTTGGCTTTGGGAAGTGAGGCAAGATAAGAGGGAACGAAGAGGGAGCAAGTGTGAGATTTCACTGGGCTCCGATATAAAAAGCAAACTCTATAGCGATCTACCCACCCTTCCTTCGTAGCAAGGGTTATACAACAGAAAGGCAGAGTTGTGTCAGAGGAATTGCTGAGAAGTGCCATGTTATGGAGTTGCAGTTGTTGGACAGCTTGGGGCAAGCCCTTCTTGAGCTTAGTGAGGGGAAGGGGAAACCATGGTTCTTGATTCTCAGCCCTCAACCCTGTGAACACCAGAAGCTCCACAGCTCTAGTCGCTGTGAGGAGGGAGGTTTCAGCTAGTGTTTGAAAAAGTACTAGTAGACGGAGCTTCTGTAGATAAGTGAAAAATTAGCCCATCACTGGCATGTCAGACTATGTGTCTTAGGTTGGGCTGCTGTAGGAAGATCAACTGAGTGCCTTAAGCAACTAACATTTATATCTCACAGATCTGGAGGCTGGAATCAAGATGTGAGTGCTGGTATGGTAGAGTTCTGGTGAGGCCCTCTTCCTGGCTTATAGATGGTAGCATTCTTGCTATGTCCTCACATGATAAAAGGGGCAAGGTAGTTCTCTGGGGTCTCTTTTATAAGGGCACTAATCCTATCCAGAAGAGCTCTATCCTTATGACCTAATTACCTCCCAAAGACCCTATCTCCAAATATTATCATGCTGGGGATTAGGGGTTTAGCATATGAATTTTAGGGGCACACAAACATTCAATCCACAGGACCAGGTACTGCTGTCCTCTGACTGGCAGTTTTGAAAAGAGTTGTTAAATGAAGACGAATTTCTATAGCCAAAGAGGAGCCAAACAGGCATCCTCTTTTCTATCCTGGAGCAGACAGACACTCAGTAGACTCCATTTTTAGAGCCTGACTTGGCCATACTGTATCTGAAAGGTTGAGGCTGGCCCTGACACTACTGGGGAGGGGGGTTATGATACTGCCCAGGCCTGGGGGTAACTCAAGTAACAGGGAAACCATGGTGACTTTGAGACTAATGAGGTTCTGGGGTCCCTGTTGGATGTTTATGCCTCATTCCTGATTTATCTTTTGAATTTGTGTCTATTCACTAGAGCACTTTAGGAATCCTAGATTTTTTTTGACTAATTATTTTTCTTTCTTTCTTTTTCTTTCTTTTTTTTTTTTTTTTTGAGTTGGAGTCTCACTCTGTCGCCCAGACTGGAGTGCAGTGGCCGCTCATGGCCACCGCAGCCTCGACCTGCTGGACTCCGGCGATCCTTCCATCTCAGCCTTCCAAGTAGCTGGAACTACAGGCGCGTGCTACCACGCCCGGCTAGTTTTTGATTTATTGTGGAGATGAGGTCTCGCCAAGTTGCCCAGGCGGGTCTCGAACCCGCGGGCTCAGGCAATCCACTCACCTCAGCCTCCCAAAACGCAGGATTACAGGCTGAGCCACCGAGCCCGGCTATTATTCAGTTAATTTCTTTTTGTGCTGTTCACTAGATTTATCCTCAGTTCTTCTGTGTGTGCTTATGCATGTATGTGTTTGTGCAAACAGCATAATGGAGATTTTAAAATAAATTCCCAGTTTGAAAAAAGCAAATTTTTAAAGGAGAACTAAGCACAAGTTCTAGGGTTTTGTATTTAGATTTAAGAGAACCTCTTTAGACTATAATTCTACTGTGCAGAGTAATTTCATGCATACCACATAGCTCAGGTCATTTATGAGTTTACTCAGAGTTATTTACTCTAATAAAAGACAAAAACAAAACAAATATTTTTAACTATTCTTTATATCAAGTATGATACTCTTTCCCTTCTCTAAACAAGTTAATCTTATTAAAAAATAATTTATGAGTAACTGTTGTAGGGAAGTGGATTGCCTTGTGTGATTTCATTGTTAACTAATGAGAAAAATGAAGTTGACAAAAGACAGTATCTGAAAGAGACTATTGAAATAAGTGAAGAACGTACAGATATTTCTCAAAGAATACCCCTTATACAACCCAGACATACTGAAAATAAAAACATTAGCTTCAAATTATAATAATTTTGGGAAATAGAAAGGAAGATGCAAGAAACATTGCAAATGAAAACCGGTCACTGTTACAAATGTTATTTTCTTACCTTCTTCTCAGTCATTTTACTTTTATGATATAATTTAGAACATGAATTTTGGTACGATATTGTCTCTTTATTTTCAAAAATCACACAAAACTGATGGTAAAGCACTGGTTTAATAATCCACCCCTCCTCACCATCTATTTAAGGCTGTGCTCTTTGTTTCAAGGTCCCACTGAAATGAAACAGAATGAAATTACTGACCTTCCTACTGACTTCCTAACCAGCTTCTGGCAACAGACCCAGCCATCAGTCTGTCAATAGCTTGGGCAGTTTCAGATTTCATTTGAAAAAAAAAAAAAAATCCAGTTCCTTTCCATAAACATCATATTTCAATTGTTTCTTTAAAAAAGCTGATTCCATTTACACATGTTACATACAAATAAAGATGCATTTTGTTGGTAAGCTTTCTGCAGAATGGAGCTTGATGGGAAATGTTTTATTTGAGGCATATGGGGAAAACTGCATTAGTGAAGCAAAATATTTATAATTCTTCCCTGTTTGGTTTAGATTTGTCAATCTTTTCCCTTCTTTACATAAAACAACATCTTGCATACAAACTGTTTAAAAGTTAAAATTGTAACATTCCAAACGTAGTCAGAGAAAGGAACGTATACTTAAATCTGGAAAAAGAAATGTAGGCAAAGGAGAAAAGAGCTTTCAGATAAGATTTGTAAGTAGGGAAAGAGCTTCAAGTTCTTAAAGTTGAGGAGTTCTAGTTGTCTTACAAGTGGGAACACAGAGAGACTCACACAGCTCAATCTTTAATTTAATTTTGTCTTACATTTAAACTAGTTTATTTAGTACCTCATTTAGTTTTCTTCATTCTCATCGTTTCCATCTTTTCATGATGTTCTTGAAAAAAATCTTTTTTTCCCCCTTGTTTCATATATTTATTTTCTCATCGGGCTTTAAGAGTGGAACATTTACATTTTTTGTTCTTTTTAAAGATACCTTTAGTTGTTTCTGCAGAAAAGATGCCAGAAACTCTTGAAATTGTGTTCCGTGTAAGTGTTCCATAGAATCAGAAGCTGTTTGATCTCAGGTGTACCAGCAAATAATACCTCCTTTTCAGATGATACCGGGCACATTCAAGGTGGTATGGAATTGACATGCGTCCTTCTCAGTGGGGACTTTCTATTAGTGATTGCCTGAGGGTGTGGTACTTTTCCTCAAAGTCAGATTTCCTGAAATCACAAGCATTTTATGATTTCCTTTAATCTGTTATGACTTTGCATTTCAACTTCTGTATTACTTATTATCCCTGAATCCTAGATGTTTCCTTATTATGACCTTAAAATTGTTTATCTTCCAGGCTAATTTCTTTGTGTTTGGTCCAGAATGTTCTCATATTGCTACGATGTGTGCTTTGAAGATCTGTCACATCAAAGATTAGAGTTTTAGTTCTAAGGAAAAAGTTATCTCTCGGGTGATTTACAATATTTCATATATATTTTTATGCAGTACTTAGAGGGATTCTTGAGTGTTAATATGTTTCATGCAAAGAGAATGCTGTGTCTGAGATTGTTCTACATGGTATAAATGATAGATCACTGTGGTATTCAAAAACCAGTGACTGTAGTATCTTTGAGGGAATTTCTTCTAATCTCCTGTATTGCAGGCAAGCTGATGTAGCTACTATTTTCAGAAACAGAGCGAGGGTAGAGAGGGAGATTGCTTTTATTTGTTTGCTTTTATAGTCTTCAGTAGTCTGGTTGCTGTGTATACTGGTCTTATTTTTTTCCAAATCTTCTCACAAAGTTGGAAATGTCTTTGTCATTTAAGATAAGCTGCCAAGATAAAGAGTCATCTTAGGATATTCTGAATATTTTCTCCTGAGGTTGATACTTTCAAAAATATTTTTTCCATACACGCTTCCACCTGTTATTCCCTTGAGCAAAGGACAGATTCCTGAGTCTATTTAGCAATACTCTTCTTTTGCAGGACAATTTCTCCTGCAAAAAATAAACCCAGAAAACCATGTGAACACAAATCTTGTTGAGAAGCAATGTAGTGAAAAGAGCTTCTGGCTTTGGAATTTGAGAGTCTTGGGCCCATTGTTGGTACATCTGGGTAACTTGCTGAACTTGGTTGAGCCTCAGTTTATTTGTTCATTAAATAGGATAATAATGCACATTGTGAGGATTAATAGCATATAATGTACATAAAGCTCTTGATAGGCTTCAGTGATGACCACTAATAATAGTAATAACATCATTGTACTTTATTTAAAATCTTAGTAGATGGTGCCCTTTGAGATTTATGTTCTTGGAGTGTTAAAGAAAAATACTGCATTTGTTACCTGCTAGACTCTTTTTCCTTATGACAAGAGCATCACTGAGCAAAGTTGGAAGCCAGAGTATTTTCTGCTATCTTTATTTAGTATTGGAAGCTGCCTGTCCTGGTTTACTATAGGGTAACTTAGAGTGACTTGACATCCCAAACGTTCAGAGGCTCCCTGAGGATTTAGAACAGCAATCTGAATTGGCCTAAGAAACCTTGAGTTGCTTCTCAAATAAATCTCCATAGTACAAAAAGTCACGTGATACGTTAAATAATCTTGTTCTCTGTAGGCAGCCATGCCTGGGTTCCAATAACGGTTCTGCCATTTGATACTGTAGTTTCTTGAGCATTCCCCCACCCCTCTGCCAGAACTGCCCTTTCCTTATCTGCAGAATGGCGCTAATCATCCATTTTTTTCCAGGTTGCTGATTGCATGGAATTATGTATGTGTAGCACCCAGAGGAGCAAACATAAATGGTCTCAAAAAAGAGTTAAAAACAAAAACCAAACCTTAGGTTTAAGTTTTAATCTTAATTTGCAACTACCTCACTGGATGAACAGGACAGATTACTTAACCTTTACGACCAAATTGATGTGCTGGAATTAAATATTTTAAAAGGAATTACCATTATTTTTGAAACACATGGTGAATGTAGAGGAGTTAAGTAAAATTCCAGGGTATTTTGAGAAATATCTTTTTAGAGAAAGTGTAAGAGGTTGGAATCATCAAAGATTAGAGTTTTAGTTCTAAGGAAAAAACTTAGATCACTTCTGTTCTTTTGATGTGTAAGGTATGTGGGGACAATTGCTGGGTCATTATTCTGGCTCCTTGGAAGGTAGATTGAAGGGTTTAGTGAGAATTTCTTTTCCCTAAAGTTTTTTCCAAAATCGAGAAATAATGCAAACTTGAAATAGACACCTGACCGCTGCAGCCTGCAGTGCATGTTCTGAGAAACGCTTGAGTCTCACAGTCTCAGAAAACACAATAACACCCAATCAGTCAGCAGACAGTAACTGGTCACTTGAGGGTTTGGATCACAGTGATATTTCAGGAAAAAAGAAAGGTTAATGAATGTGTTTTGCAAAAGGAACCGGACATTTTTCTATCATTTAGAATGCTTGTTGTTCTTAACTTGCTTTCCATTTTGAAACTGAAAGGTGCACTTTCAGATTAACTTGCAGCATATTTAATTGTAAGTTTCTGCCTCATAAGGCCATATGAAATAATGAGCAGATAAGTAAGGCCTGATGGCAGCATCTGCACAGAAGTCCATGACACATTTATCTACATAAAAATGCTCTCCTTATTTCTAAGGAGTAGTAAAGACAAATAAAAAATGCGCTCGGTTAAATGACAAAGGACATAGTAGTGCTCCCTGAAGGTGTGGAGATGGACCTCTCTGGCCTGAAGGCTGTGACAGGGATTGCTGAATGGCAGACCGTAGCTGCACTGCTGCTGTCACAGTTTCAGCAATTGTCACTGTCAAAATGTAGCACATTCATTATTCAGGTACAAAACTATAATTAAGAACATTGGCCAAGAAAGGGGGAGGGGAATTGGACGGTTCAGGGAGTTGGAAGTAGGATAAAGAGCAGTTCTCCTGTAGGTCACTAGTTCAAACTTCGCCCATATTGGTAATGACTGACAGTCATTAATATATGATGGCTGTTTGATGGCCGATATGAGTAGGTGCCCATATCAGAAAAGTCACCATTGTAATTGGCATTAATTGGCACTTCTGTTGGCAGCGTCAGCCGAGAGGCTGAAGATTGAATGGGCTATAGTGAGTGAATTATCCTCTCATCCTGGGAAGCGGCCTCCCAGGGCAGGGATGAAGCATCGTCCGCAGTGCATGGTGGGAAAGCGGCTGCTACCCCGGCTCCGGAGCTCTGAACAGAGGACATCAGCGTGTAGCTCTCTGTTTGGCACCTTGCTGATGAGCCCTGATTTTACTTAAGATCCAGCCTCGCCAAAATGAACAGTGGGCCCACGGAAAGCAAAGGGGCGAGATAATGAGGGGTACCTGCAGGGCATCGTCCTCTCCTGGTTTGCTTCCTGCGAAACCACACTTGGTCAGAGAGTTGAGCAGCTTTCCATGTGATCTGCAGCAATGATTGATTTTAGTTTAGGATTCTTTTTTTTTTTTTTTTACAACCAAAAAACACCCATACTCTTTTTGGAGCTGAAAAAGCAAAGGGCTCTTTCTCTTAACGGCCTGCAGTAAAACACTGTTGAACATGCCACCATGTTGACTTTTTATCGTTGAGAATTAAAGGTCCACTGTAATCACTTTTTGCTCTCCATTGATTTAAAGACCCAGTCGAATAATAATTTAGACTCCACTTTTCATCTCTGCATAGATTCATGATTTGTAAGCTGTTTCTGGCAACTATCTTTGTAATACCAATGAAATTTCATTTTATTCATCTCACTTTTTGGCTCAACTCCCTCATAATTAGCTTTTAGGTCAAAGTAACAAGTATTTAAGACTAAATTTCTGTGGATATCAACTCCTAAAGGACATTTCTCCAGCAGCGGTACTAGTCACTAGTCCCTTAGCATTCTCCATTTATCTTCTATTTATATGGAAGGAAAGTATTTGGGTGGTGTGTTTTCTGAAAAATTAAACATCAGAAAAAAAGTTTATGGATTTGTACTCTAAATGGCTATTGTTTTTAGGTTTTAGAAGAGCAGATTGTTAAAAGCACAATTAACAAAAAGCAAAATAGAGAATGTTAAGAGAACAGTAAACATGTCATGATTTTGTTTGAATTATCATTTATTTAAGTTAGAAGAAAGACTTTTTCTGTGTTTTAAATTATCTGCAAAATCAGAACATTTTTGTGTGTCCTTAATTAGAAAAAGCCATGTCTTAGAATATTTATTTTTTAAAAATAACTTTTATGCAATTTCTTTTTTGAGGTCATTCGGGTTTATAAATTAAACATACATCTCATTTCCTGGATATTTTTCTTTCCTTTAAGCTTTCTGTTTCAAAGTCTGGTATTCTCTGGATTTTAGCATTGTGAAACAAATGTGGAAGTTTTACTATAGGTGGCGCTCTTGCATACATCTTGCTTTTAGAAACGTCCCTCTGTATAGAACGAGTTTGGCAGGCAAGTTTAATGGAAGCTGCTTAATAGTATACATTATATATCATAAATTCTACTTAATGATTCTGCCCAGATAAAGAGCCATGAGCCCATTCCTCAATGATTGATATGCTTGTTTCATCCAAATTACCACCATTTGGTATATTATGACTTTTATTAGCAATCCAAGAATTTTAACAAGTAGATCATGGCTCACCCACATTAAAGTGTGAGAGAAATTTGGACCTCTCCATTTTCACCCCAACAGCAGAGATGGCTTCTTTTTTGTTTCCCATTATAAAAATAAAAATTTCAAGCCACGATTAAAGGAAGGTGCATAGTGCGCTGCTACAAGAGCAATTCACCCCCTTGGGAGACAGAGGTTGAATACAAACTGGCCCAAAGTAAGGGGTTGTTCACAGTCACAGTGTTGCCCAATGATATGACAAAACTCTATATGTGGATAAACATTACTTATTATATATCATCATTTATTTCAGGTTAAGGGAAGGCACCTTAAGAAAGGCAAAAGCATGGAGTTCTACAAGTGTTCTTGAGAGAGGTGTCAAGAGAAAATGAGAGGTGGGAGGGAAGGGAACCGGGAGAGGGAAAAAGACTTTACAGAAAGGAGCAAGTTGATTGAGTTTTCGGGAAGACAGTAGAGTCTTTCTTCAGTCTGCTGTTAAGACTCTTCTCTGAGACTACAGGAATGCTGGTATTCTTCCCAGAGGGGCCTCTAATCAGGTTCACATCTAGTTTCCAGTGATGATATTTTGTTAATTGGTTAAATCTGTACTGAGGCTTAGCCACAGGCAAATATTCCACTTATAAAGCATCTCAAAGACGTTTAGGAAGATATATCATTCCCATTCTGTAAACCTTTTCATACTCTTTCAGAAAATTTTGGAATAAATGAATTCTCTCTGATTCATACATATATTACCTTAGTATACTCAGAATGTACAAAAAACTTCTTTCTGTTTGACGTTTTATACTCAGAGAGTTCCTTGATTTTTTTCTAAAGCCTTTATATAACAAGTTAAAAATAATCTTCCTTGATGATTTAGTGGCATGAACTGAGATTAGAACTTCAAAGACAGTTGCACACAAGATGTACTTATTGTTCTTGTGGCCCCTTTAAGTATTATCAATTGTCATTTTCAAAATGTCATTGTTATTTATTTACTTCTTGTTTTATGTTTGTGTGGAATGAAAACTCTTCATTGTATCACTGTTAAGGCCTTCACTTTTCTGCTTGAAGTAACATTTTATATTTCCATGAAACCAATGTGTTTCTGTATAGAGGGGAAGGTCACAGCTCACTGATCATAGCCTTTTAAGAAACATCATTAGTAGTTTGATATTAAATCTTGAGCACAAGAGAAAATGCTCAGATATAGCACGTATAGCAAACTGTTCTGAAATAGTTTTCTTATGTGTAAAAAGAATTAGATTAAATCTTTTCCCTCCTTTTCAGCCCAATTCTTAAGAGCAAACTAGAAATAATATGTAGATTCCAAATAAAAGTGTGCTGTTCATTATTTACGTCCCTTAATGTTGTTAGTGTTTTTGCAATACTACTGTTAACTTTGACAACTTGTGAAGCTATTTGGTAAAATGTTTACTAACGGATGAACTTCCCATTGTTAGTTAAGAAAGTTTATTCGTCAGTAAAACCTTTGTCATATATGTGATACTCTTTTAAGTGCTTTCTATATATGAATTGTTTAATTCTCCCCAGAACCCTGAGATGTAGGTGCTATCATACTCATTTTTAAGATGAGAAAGTTGAGACACAAAGAACTTTAATAACCAAGTGAGGATCCCTGAGCTGGTGATAAGCGCTTGCAGGATTTACCTGCTATAATTGATGCTAGAGTGTACACACTCACCCACCACACTTGTGACTTCACTTGAATAAGTAGAAGGGAGTGAAAGCAAAGCAGAAAAATGTAAACCAAAGAGGCTATTTATCTGCTCTGAATTTGTTGAACTATTGGGATGGAGCCAGAACCAAGGAGACATCCAGCAGGGGAAATGTTCTATTCTTCATCATTATTGCTACATTATTTACTTTGAGTACTTAAGAATTCTCAGAACGCCAGATATACAGATAGTCAAATAAAATAAGAAAATATTGTCGGGAGATTTTCTTATGGGTCTCTTGTGTTTCTGCACTCTTTGCAGGCAGAGACGCTGACTGATTTTGTTCTGGATCTTTTCAGACACGTGTGTATAGTGAAAGGCCTTAGAAGACAGAGACAGTGACTCCCTCTGGATAAAAGGGCAGATATGCTTATTGTTTATTAGGATAAATGATTCAGGATCCCTGAGTTCAGGGTTTTTCTTCTCTACTGCAACATTCTGCATGTGAAGGGGTTACCTGATGCTTTTTGCATTGCCCTGTAGGGACTGGAGCTTGGGAAATCAAAACAAAAACAATGATACTCTGGCTACTGCTATTACTAAGAGTAATAGCATCCTTTGTCTCTGACCTAAGGTATCGTATCTTCTGCCGGCATTCATGAAATGATGGCAAGCTAACTTGTTAGCATGCATATAGGGTAAAATCTTAGACCCCTTCATAGTTCTGAATAAATACATACAATTATTTAATGTGGTTTGAATTATTCCTTGGGTGTCATCTCATTTCATTGGTATGTGTGATGGAGATTTTGCTATAGTTTCTATATATCAATATAGATTCTATAGTTTATTTTCTGAAAAATTTCCTTTGCAAATTTAATTATTATTACTTCTGGCACTCTTCTTACTTTTCCTTAACACATTCTTTAACACTCTCTGACTTTAATAGATTCACATTTTGATATTTGTATCAGAAAAGAGAAAAATGCATAGGGATATGTCAATGAGAACTGAGAGAACCATCTGGAATATTATATGGGCTACAATTTGGAGATCATTGTTTCAAACCATTATGTCTCTGCACGATGATCAAACTACAAGTCTCCCTCCCAAGAGCTCAGAATATTTTATTCATCAGAGACTTTCCATTTAGTTTAGTAGCAAAGTGGTTTAACAGAGTTCTTGATTAGTATTAGGACACCTAACTTCTAGTTTTTACTTGGTCAAGAGTGCTGTGTCAGCAAAGTGTCTCATTGTCTGTTTTTTGAAGAAATGGGGATAATAAACCTTGCCACATGCCTGCCTCACAGCAATATTGAGAATAATAATGAGAGTCTCTTGAGAGATTTTTGAAATCTGCAGAAGGAATATGCTATATAAATACGCAGCACCAAATTGTATTTTAGAGTTGAAAGAGCTCATAGAAAGCACTGGGGCTAATCCCCCCATTTTATAGGTGAAGGTCACACAGTAGGTTAGTATGTAAGAAAGTACAAGAAGCTCCATTACCCAGTTTTCCTTTTTTAAGGAAGTTGCCTAGTGGTAAAAAGGCTAATCATGCCAGACATTTCCAGGTATCGTAGTGATGCTATTCCCTTGGTGACTTGGCATGAGACAGGCTGCTCCCCAGAGGCAAGTTGATTTGATAATTGCAGTTCATCAAGGATATTGCTTGCATCAGATGAATACAGCATTTGGTTTGTGGCAGTTGTGCCAACTCTACCTGGGTGAACATATTCTTAAAGACACCCTTGGAAGAGTTGATGCCTCCGTTATGTATGAAAGGAGTTGATTAACTCTTTTAGCTGACTGGCATAATGACTGCGGTTCAGTGTGAGGCACATACGTGTGAGTGTGTTGCTGGGTCCAGACGCCCATGTTTTCTCTTAGTGGTTTACTTGATGATTGCAGTTCTCCGGCTGCTTTGATGTTTGCTAGTGTACACTTGCCAGGGAACGTCAGCACCTTACTTGGGCTATGTAGTGCCAATGACAGCTCAGAGCTGTCAGACAGCCAAGACTCACTAGAACTGTTTGCCCATATCCAGGTACAAACACTGGGGCCAGAACCTGCATCGCTTATCGTGTTGATGCTCTTAATTAGGTACTAATTAAATATTGTGTCTGGAAACTTCCTCTCTCTCTGGTACAGAAGACAAGTTTGAAGCAAATGTTGTATGACCAAAACCAGACAAATCTGTTAAGTTACCAGGAGCCCCCAGATGCTTTACGTGAAGATATCCTTAACCAATGTTATCATACCCAGGTTGCAATAAGTTTGTGAACTTTTCATTTGGGAATATGCCCTTGTTTTTGGTTTTGTTCATTCAGGGTACCAGAGTTTTGATCCGTTTTTGTCCTTTAATACAGCAATTTTTGAACAAGGCCACAGGATATGTTGATTTGTTGAGACTGACTGAAAGCGTATGCTGGAAAACATGTGTTTACTGAATATACAGCATACACTAAAGGAAATACAGTGGGTTATAATATCCATTTCTAGTCCTCTACTATAAAGAATAGGTGAAGACCTTTGACCCTATATTCACAGACATAGTAAGGGGTTTAGTCTCTTTTGATCTAGTCTGGTATCTCTTTAGAAAGCCCAATATGGCTCTTCCCTCACACTGTTTACCCTGGGCCACCAACCCCTGTTTCACCTGCACAAAGCTCCCTCTAAATGCCATCTTTCTCAGTTGCCCTAAAATGGTAGTTGCCTGCTTTCTTAGTACTGGGGCGTCAGTGTGATGCTGCCCTGTGGCTTCTACAATTCAAGTGATCCTGTCTTCTTTCTTGTGTTCACCCTTGGTCGTGACTAGCAATGCACTATGGTATGAGAGGAATAATTGAAACATGCTTTAGTAGGAATACCAGCGGATCCCCACCCAACTCCTTTGCACAGTGTCATGACATGACTAGTGAGACACTATGAAGCATATCTGGCACCTGCAACTCAGAGCTATTATTCGTTTTCTCACCTCAGTGCAAATATCAGATAGATACACATGTGCTATTTATCCAATAGGGCATAGTTTTCTGCCTCTAACGTGCTCTTGTCTTAGTTTGGGTTAAATAATAATTTCTCATAATGGTATTAACAACTCACATTTATTGAACACTTACAGTGCTCTAAGACACTATTTTAAGCAATGTACATGTACTAACTCACTAACGCATTTAATCTTCAAAATATAGCGTATAGTATTCATCTGCCCAAATTATTGATATGTTGTCTTTCTGGCAGTGAGAGGGGTATAAAATATACAAAGGAATTATTTTGGGCTATTCTGTTCTCTTCCTTTTCGTTCCATTCCATTCCATTCCATTCCGTTCCGTTCCGTTCCGTTTCATTCCATTTCATTCCATTCCATTCCCTGTTCTATTGCACATCCTATCCTAGAGTTGAGGCAGGCAGGAAGTGTTTGCTGAAATTGTGTATCAGTCAGTGCTAACTGATAAACCGGTAAACTTGACAACTAAAATAATGAATTCAGTTGAACTAAGCCTCATATCTCACATTTAATGTAATTTTTATATTCATAAGGATTTTGAGAATTGGTAGGAAAGTTACTTATAAAATTGCTAAATTCTTTATAGGCATCATGTTTGTTATTTTTATCAGCACCAGAACACTAGTCATTACATTCTTACTGTGCCCAAGCCTTGTACTTTACATGCGTCATCTCATTACTGACTACTTATGAAATAGGGATTGCTATTATGCCATAACGGAGATGGGGATTCTGAGGCTCAGAGATGCTAAGGAATCTGTCAGTGGTCACTTGGGTTAGAAGCTGGATTTGACCAAGGTCAAACTTCAAAGTACCACGACCCCACAATCTCATCTCCCAAGATTTAATTTCCAACAACTCTATTCTTATTTTTCTGTCTGCTTTATCTCTTTTTTCTTATTATATTACAGAGTTTCCTCTTCTAATTATCCCCCAAAGAAGTGACTTGACATCCACATATGTTGGAAGCAAAATTTGCCTAGCTATTCAGAAAAAAGGTGCTCGGTAGTTTTGAACATTTGGTATATCAGGATTTAAAATCAGCAGAGATTAGAGGCAGTGCAATCACTTCATATTATAAAGAATGTAATGTAGACCCAGACAAGTTGAATAACTTTTCTATATTTGCATAGCTGGCTTCATTAACAAACACTTACGTTTGACCAAATGCTTTTCTATCTGTTTATGAATATTAATTTACTCCTAATAATAACACTGTGAGGTAGGTGCAACTATTACTATCCTAATTTAACAGTTGAGGAAACTGAGGCATAATGAAGTTGAGTATCAGGGCCACTGTCACACAGCTACCAATTAGTAGAGCCAGAATTTCAAGGAGGCAGGTGGGAAAGTCTTAATCATTCTGCCATGCTGCCTAGAATAAGAATCCAAGGCTCATAGTTTCCATCTATTATTCTTTCTACCATATTGGCCATTTTCAATTTGTGAATAGAAGAAAGTTGTCAGGAATCTGGTGTTGAAAAGTAATTAGCTCTATACATTTTAGAAAAATTAACTTAAGGAATATTGTTAAAGGTGACTACTGTCTAAGTGAGTGCTGTGCATACTTCTAAAATCATGCTTCTTTGAAGCACTGTTTATTTTCATATGGGACTGTCTTATTGATGATGGCCTTTTCACCGAATACCTGCTGATCTTCCATAATGCTAATATATACCCAGTGTTGACACTTGCTAGACTGTCTTTGCAAGCATAAATATTAGTCGTACCAAAATTTGATTTTGGCTCATCTTTTACTTTGAATAAAAAGATCTAAAAATCAATCCTTACAGCTGCGTTTCATCTTCTCTGAATAGAGGTCAAATATATCAGGGTAAGGGTAGTATTAAAGGTAATCTGTGATGTCAAGGTAAATATATTAGGTAAGCAGTTTTTAAAATTCTTATTTTAACAGGATGCACAAACCTTGGATATTTTGTTTATTTTTTTTGCAGTCTTGCAACAGACCTATGTGAAATTTAGCATGAACTCCTGAAAAATAGTATTAATGGAACATAAATACATACATAGGTGTGTGTATTTACTTTTATTTCTCTTATAATTGAGGGTATTAGAAAAAAGAGCTTGGAGTTCCAAGATCTGAGTTCAAATTTAATATTTAATGGCCATGCAACTTTTGGAAAATTACTTTTGTCTTTAAATTTTAGCTTTCTTATTTGTACAGAGGGAAGCTTATTTGTGGGATTGTGAGGATTGAATAAAATAATACATTTAACTGATTTTGTTGATAGGAAATGCTATTTATTTTCAAAGTGTCATCAGATGCTATTAATTTTACTGCTGGATTTAGAATCCGGTGGTGGGACAGAGTGTGACAGTGGTCCACATGCCAGATTAGGATTACTCTGTTGGATTCTAATCTGGAGTGTGTCACTGTATTCATGTTGTGAACCAGGACAAGGTCCTGGGACTCAGTTTCTTTCCCATTCAAAGGGCTGGACTAGGAGAACTTCAAGGTCCTTACCAGGTCAGAAGGTCAACTATTTATGATGATTTGTGATGCTTTTTGCTACATGTGGTCTAGTGATCTGAGCACAAGGCTGGGATCACGAGTCTTGGACCTAAAATATCTATGTTTGACACTGATTAGGTATATAGATAAAAAGCACATAATTTCATAAGCACCTCATTTTCACCTTTCAAAAATGGGAGTTGGACTAAGACCTTTATTCAAATTCAGAAATTTTCAATCTTTTCTTTCAAACAAGATAATCCTTTTACAAATACAATTACGTGGTGAGCCATAGCATTCAAATATATACAATATGTAAAAATTTAGATTTTTTCCTAAAAACAAAGGCCTAGCAACTGAACAACCCTCCCTCCTCTAAGCCCACCCCTCTTTATTCTTTATCACCGGTTGCTTTAATACAGAATACCTGTAAATTATCTTGCACTTTCTTTCATACTTACTTTGATATGCTGTTGATCACCAAAATAATTCTATGTCACATATAATTCTTGATTATTTTGTTTCTTGTCCATCTCCAAATCTCCATGTTTCCATCAACCCTCTTGCTTGGACTAACATGATAACCACCAACCTGGTCTTCCTGTCACTTTCCCTCCCCACCCTGATCCATCACACTATAGCCAAGTGACCTTTCTGATTTGCAAACTTGAACACATCCATTTTACCTTTCACTTACCTGCCACAGACTCCTAAAGCAGGTAAAAAAGCTCTGATGAAAAATTTCTAAAAAGATTTAGAATTGTAGTTATCTGTATACATTCTAATTTGCCTTCATAGTCTTTTTTTTTATTTTAAAGATGTGGGGTACAATTCAGGCTTAGGTATATTAATGTTCATTGTGCAGGTACCCTTGTTGATGAGGTGTGCCCCTCCCTCCTCTGGCAGTTTCCCTCAACTGCCAATCCCACCTCACTCCCCTGGCAGTTTCCCACTACTACCGATTGCTTTCCTATAGTATTATGATAATTGTTCAAGGTCTGCTTATGAGTGAGAACATATGGTAACTCTGTTCTTTGTTTCTGTGATAGATCACTGAGTATGATAGACTCTAAATCCATCCAAGTTGCTGCAAAGTTCCTATGTTTGTCCTTCCTTATGGCTGCATAATATTCCATTGTGTATATGTACCTCATTTTTTTTATCCAGTCCAGCTTCGATAGGCAGCATGGTTGGTTCCATGTTTTTGCTATTGTGAATAGAGCTGCAACAAATATGTGTGTGCTGTTATCTTTTCGGTAGAATGACTTGAGTTCTTCCAGGTATATTCCCAATAGGAGGATTGCTGGGTCATATGGAAGGTCAATTTCTAGTTCTTTCAGAAATCACCACACTGTCTTCCAAAGAGGCTGCATTCCCACCAGCAGTGCAGAAGCATTCTTTTTCTCCACATCCTTGCCAGCATCTGTTGTTGTTTGTTTTATTAATGATGGTCATTCTTATTGGGGTGAGGTGGTATTTCAATGTGGTTTTGATTTGCATTTTTCTGATGATTAGTGAGGCTGAGCACTTTTACACGTGTCTATTGGCTGTCTGTATATCTTCTTTTGAGAAGTGTCTGTCTATTCGTGTCTTTTGTCCCCTTTTTAATGGGGCTGTTTAGTTTTTTCCTTTCAGTGAGTTTGAGTTCCTTGTAGATCCTAGATGTTAGAACTTTGTTAGATATATAGTTGGCAAATATTTTTAACCAATCTGTGGACTGTCTCCTTGCTCTCCTAATGGTTTCTTTTGCTTTGCAGTAGCTTGTCAGTTTGGTGAGGTCCCATTTGTCCATCTTATCTCTTATGGTATGGGCACTTGGGGTTTTGATCAGGAATTAGTTGCCAGTTCCAATTTCCATAAGGGTGTCTCATGCATTTTCTAAGGTTCTTAAAGTTTGAGGTTTTACGTTTAGGTCTTTGATCAATCTAGAGTTAATTTTTGTGTATGGTGATAGGTAGGGGTCCTGTTTAAATCTTCTGCATGAGATTAACCAGTTTTCCCAGCAGCATTTGCTGAATAGGTTCTACTCTTCCTCGGTGGTTGTTGTTGGAGACTTTGTCAAAGATGAGTTGGTTGAGAAATTGAGGCTGTACTTCCTATTCCATTGGTCTGTATGCCTGTTTTTGTACCAATACTAGGCTGTTTTGATTGCTGTAGCCTTATAGTGAAGTTTGAAGTCTAGAAGTGTGATACTTCCTGATTTATTTATTTTGCTAAGGATTGTTTTGGCTATTCATGGTCATTTATGTTTCCATATGAGTTCCTGTATTGTCATTTTCAGATCTGAGAAGAAAGATGTTGGTAAATTAATGGGTATTGTGTTGAATCTGTAGTATGCCTTTGGTAGGAAGGACATCTTAACAACGTGGATTTTTCCTATCCATGAGCATGGAAAAGTTTTCTATTTGTTTGTGCCTTCTTGGATTTCTTTGAACAGTGTTTTGTAGTTTTCATTGGGAAGGTCTTTCACTTCTCTGGTTAGGAAGATGCCGAGATATTTTATTTTTTTGGTGTGGCTATTGTGAATGGGGTTGTGCTTTTTATTTGGTTCTCTGCTTGCTTGTTGTTAGTATATAAGAATGCAACTGTCTTTTACATGTTTATTTTGTACCCCAAGACTTTGCCAAAGTCCTTTATCAGTGCAAGCAGGTTTTTGACATATTTTCTTGGATTTTCAACGTATAGGATCACATAGTCAGCAAAGATGGATAAATTCACTTCCTCTTTTCCTATTTGGTTATCCCTGATTTCCTTCTCTTGTCCAATTTCTCTAGCTAGGACTTCCAGCACAATATTGAACAAGAGGAGTGAGAGTGGGCAGTCCTGTCTTATTCCAGTTTTCAGGGGAAATTTTTCCAGTTTCTGTCTGCTTAGCAATACGCTACCTGTGAGTTTATTGTAGGTGGCACTCAAATCACCTAAGGGAGCTGGAAAGAGAAGACCACCAAAACTCTAACTTTAGCAGAAGAATTCAGATCACCAAAATAAGAGCCCAAATGTGGGGCATACAAAACAAAAATATCATAGAAAACACAAACAAAACAAAAAACTGATTCTTTGAAAGAATCGACAAGGTTGATGGACCCCCCCCCAGCCAGAATGAACAAGAAAAAGAGAGAAAAAGCCCAAATAAACACAATCAGAAATACAAAAGATCAAACTGCAACTGACCCTGAAGAAATACAAAAGATTATGAGAGACTACTATGCACACCTGTATGGAAACAAACTTAACAACCTAAATGAAATGGAGGACTTTCTGACATCACACAACTTTCCCAGGTAGAAACAAGAAGACATTGAAACCCTAAGTAGACCAATAACAACCCAGGAAATCGACTCTGTCATAAGAAAACTACCTACCAAACAAAACAAAACAAAACAAAACAAAAAAAACCAACCCTGGACCGGATGGCTTTCCAGCAGAATTCTACAAAATGTGCAAGGAGGAACGGATACCCATCCTATTGAAAGTATTCCCAGGCAATTGAGAAAGGTGGAATGCTCCCCGAATCATTTTATAATGCTAACATCACACTGATACCCAAACCGGGTAAAGATCCAACAAAAAAAGAGAACTACAGGCCAATATCTCCTATGAACATAGATGCAAAAATCCTCAACAAGATTCTAGCAAATCAGATCCAATAACACATCTCAAAAATCATCCACCATGACCAAGCAGGCTTCATCCCCAGGATGCAGGACTGGTTCAACATTCCCAAGACCATAAATGTAATTAAATACATCAACAGATGTAAAAACAAGAACCACATGATTATATCATTAGATGCAGAAAAGATTTTAGATAAAATCCAGCATCTCGTCTTGATAAAAACCCTTAGACTTCATAGAGTCTTAAAGTGGGAAGGAACATTAGAAGTTCCCTAGGCCAAATTTCTATCATGGAAACAATCCAATTTACAGCATCTACTTTTTTAGATCAACTCTGGTTTGTCAGTGGTCTCATTACACTTTTGAAAACACAGTCTAAGTGTATGGCAGTGTTTTTGGTCAGCCATATATTAATTAAGTTGTGTCTTAGTCTTCAGCTGTAGTCCAATGAACTCATAGAAATATTGTGGCTTTATAGAAATATATTTAAGATATGCCAGAACAAATCTCATGCAAACTTAATAACCAAAAATATACTAAAAATTCTAAATATTTTCTGAGTTATATTGGCACATTATTATTTTTATTTTATTTATTTATTTTTGAGTTGGAGTCTCACTTTGTTGCTCAGGCTGGAGTGAAGTGGTATGATCATGGCTATTGCAGTCTCAACCTGCTGGGCTCGGGCAATCCTTCCACCTCAGCCTTCCAAGTAACTGGGACTGCAAATACGTGCCACCACACCCGGCTTATTTAAAAAAAATTATGGTATCTCTTCATGTTGTCCAAGCTGGTCTCAAACTTCTGAACTCAGGCAATTATCTTGCCTCCACCTCTCAAAGTGCTGGGATTACAGGTGTGAGCCACCATACCTGGCCACATTATTCTTACAGATGAATTGTTGATTTTTTTTCTTTTTTGGTCAAAAAACTTTATTGGAGTTTTCAGTGGAAAAATCTTCTATTTGTCATTTTGAGGGAATTGACATGATTGCAGTATTGAATCACCTCATTAACTTACTATGTATGCCTCTCTATTCACTTACTCAAAAATAATTTGTAGTTTTCTGCATATAGATCTTGTATATGTTATGCTTAGTTTATTCCCACTTTATATATTTTGATGCAATTTTGAGTGGGATTTGAAAATTGCATTTTACTGACCAGGCTCATTGGCTCACTTTGGGAGGCTGAGGCGAGAGGATTGCTTGAGCCCAGGAGTTCGAGACCTGCCTGGGAAACAAAGCAAGTCCTCATTTCTACAAGAAATAAAAAAAATTAGCCAGGCATGGTGGCACATGCCTTTAGTACCAGCTAGTCAGGAGGCTGAGGCAGAAGGATCACCAAAGCTCAGGAGGTTGAGGCTGTGGTGAGCAGTCTTTGTGCCACTGTACTCTAGCCTGAGCAACAGAGTTAGACCCTGACTCAATAAATAAATAAATAAATAAATAAATAAGATTTACATATTTCTAATTTAATATTGCTGATATTTAGGAAATACACTGTCTTCAGTATATTTTTTAATCTGGCTGTCTATAGAGAACTTTACTTATTGGTTTAAATATACATGGGCTCTTCATTTTTATATCAATGCATTGTTGATTTTAATTTTCTTTTTTGTATTTTAAATTTTTTATTTTAAAATTGTGGGGTTCATTTCAAGGTTAGGTATATAAATATTCATTATGCAGGTATCCTTGTTGATGAGGTGTGCCCCTCCTTCCCCAGGCAGATTCCCACTACTGCCAATCCCACCTCCCTGCTCCCCCAGTTCCCCTCAGTTTCCCTACTACTGTCAATCCTTTTCTTATAGTATTATGATAAGAAAGGTTCACTTATGAGTGAGAACATGTGATACACAGTTCTTTATTTCTGTAAAAGATCACTCAGTATTATAGACTCTAAGTTCATCTAGGTTGCTGCGAAGCTCATGATTTTGTTCTTCTTTATGGTTGTGTAATATTCTATTTTTGGAATGTATATGTACCACATTTTTTTAATCCAGTCCTCTTTTGATGGGCAGCACATTTGGTTCCATGTTCTTGCTATTGTGAACAATGCTGCGAAAAACATATGTGTGTAGGAATCTTATTTATAGAGTGATTTGAGTTCTTCCAGGTATATTCCCAGTAGGGGGATTGCGGAGTCATATGGAAGGTCGATTTTTAGAACTTTTAGGAATCACCACACTGTTTTCCACAGAGGCTGTACTAGTTTACACTCTCGCCACCAGTGTAGAAGTGTGCCATTTTCACCATATCCTCTCCAGCATCTGTTATTTTTTGAGTTATTGATGGTGGTCATTCTGACTGGAGTTAGGTGATATCTCAGTGTAGTTTTAATTTGCATTTCTTTGATGACCAAACATTTTTCATGTAGCGTGGCTGCTCATACATCTTCTTTTGAGAACTGTCTATTCACATCTTTTGCCCACTTTGTAATGGGGCTGTTTGTTTTTTTCTTTTCAGCACGTTTGAGTTCCTTGTAGATCCTATATGTTAAGCCTTTGTCAGACATACAGTTGGCAAATATTTTTTCTCAGTCTGTAGGCTGTCTCCCTGCTCTCTTAATGGTATCTTTGGCTTTGCAGAAGCTCGTCAGTTTGATGAGGTCCCATTTGTCTATCTGATTTTAATTTTTTTCCTTCCTCCTCAGTTTGAATTATAATTGTTATGTAGTGACATAAATATTGTTTTTCAGAGTTTTTTTTTTTTTTTTTTTAATCTTAGAGTCTATTTCCCCCTTTAGAATCTATTCCTGTGTAACCATAACTACATTTTCCCTGGACTTTTTAAATGTAGGACTTAACTTTTGGCCCTCTTAATTTGGTCTTTTTCAAGTCTAGTGTACTCAGAGGTTATGCTTAATGCCTTGTTCATAGAGCAAAAATGCCAAATACCATGACTGCTACTATAACAGTGCATTTGATCTTTTCTTCTTGATGTTTCTCAGACTTCCAATGACTTATGTTGCACATCTGAGCTTTTAGTTTTTTCTTTTTGTTGGACATTACTTTAGTATTTTCCTTTTCCTTCTTCATAAAGGTATTCATTCTCCCATAAAATATGCTGAACATTTGTGTATATCCAAGTAATCACATTTATAAATAGCATAATCTCAGCTGTTCCTCATTGTTAGGAAATAATCTATCTGGGTAAGTATATTTTCTGAGACCATTACTTCTTCAAGAGTCAGAACTTTTTACTTTGGATTGACATCTTTCCAAAACATATGCAATATTATATGTGATATTTATTTTGCAACCATGGGGCCTGGCTTCTTTAAAAATACTGTGTTGGAAGAATTTAGTTATTAAATGTACAAGTGGATGAGAAGGAAGTGGAAGAAAAACTACTGGGGTTCTTCTAAATATTTTTACATCAGAATTGTCTTGGTAAATACACTCACTAAATAATAGACAACAATTAAAGGAAGAGACTATGAATGACGTTCTAGAAATGGTTAAGTAACAGTGAGTAATTTGTACTAATTTCTATTTACTGTCTCTTTGTCACCGAGATGGCCTCTCCCCTTCAGTGGAAAGCTTAAACAGTAATTTAGTTTTATTTTGTTGGAGATAATATGCATCCTAAGTGGCACTTATTTTGGTCACTGGTTGTTATGGGCTGAATTACATCCCCTGAAATCATCCATTCATATGTGAAGTTCTAACCCTCAGAATCTCAGACAGGCTCTTTACAGAGGTAATTATGCTAAAACCAGGACTTCAGGTGGGCCTTAATTCAATATGACGGATGTCCTTACAAAAAAAGGGGAAATATGTAAACACACACACACACACACACACACACACACACACACACACACACACACACACACAACACACACACACGTAGAGTGCCATATAAACATCAAGGCAGATATTGGGTGATGTGTCTATAAGACAAGGAGTGCCAGAAATTGCCAGCAAACTACCAGAAGAGGAAAGAGGCATGGGGCAGACAGATTTTTCCTCATGGCCCTGAGAAGGAACCATTTCTGCCAACAACTTGATCTTGGATTTCTAGTCTCCAGAACTGAGACAATAAATTTGTGTAGTTAAGCCACCTAATTTATGGCACTTTTCTATAGAAGCTCTAGTAAACAAATACATTGGATTTTCATCAACATTTAATATGTTACTGATTTTATGAAGAGGAATACTTGTAGTTCCCATCTTCTGCATCTCATCATACTTGTGGAGATAGAAAGTGATCATAATATTTCTGTGTATGTCTTTGCCCATCCCTCAAATATCCAAGATCATTCATCTATCCCTCCCTCCCTCCATCTGTCCATCCGTTCAATATTTATTGAGTTTCCACCCCATGCCAGACTGACAGTGACTTTGTTCTTGTGAAATTTGCATTCAACAATTTTATTGTTCTTAAATTTGCGATCCAGATTATATTAGCTTAGTATATGAAAATGAAAATACATGAATCTCTCTGAAACACATTTACTAGCTTTACATCTACCTTCTTCTTCACTGATGCAGAGACTAGATGGCAATTATAATTTCTGAGTTTACTTTTCATCATGTTTTATTTTTCTCAGAGCTTTTAGCAGGTGTGCTTGCAAAATCCGGTATTTCCTCCTATTCTGCCATTGATTCTTTCTTCATTTTCTCTTCTAATAGCCACAAGAATGCAGTTTTTAGTATACATATTTCTGAAAGGAAATGATATTGATTTCAGAAAAGGATTATCAAAATAAATTCTCATGGCTGAAGAGAGTACTCTTTGTTTATTCATTCAGCAAACAGATATTTACATTTGAACCTTTTCTGATTGATCGTGGATAGGGCAAAATGCCCATGTAAGTGAGATGGAACATAGAAATGCCTGAATACTGATCAGTGGTGCTGAAACTTAGTTTCCGGAGAAGGGAAAGCCCTGAAAAGCCCAACATCAGCCTGCCTTTAGGTCATTTGTTTCTTTCTCATCAAAAGGTGGACTGAAGCATGTACAGCTGCAGGACCTCTTGGGCACCTGCCTTTCTACAAATTTAATTAATGAATCAAAGGTGAGTGCTCTATCTCCCAGGTGTTTTCTGCCCTCAGAATCACCTCTCTCACTGTTCTCTTCAGTGTCCTTTGACTTACCAGCAATAAACAAAGCGTCTTGTATTCTGCATCCCACTGAGCAGACCAGAGTGTCTCCTTACCCTCTCCTCTCTGGTTTGAAGTGAATGTACTGGTGGTGAGCAAAGGGAGATCCTTCGCCTCTTCAGAGACCTGGCTAGGTCAATGTTTCCTGGACTTGCCAGGTGAGAGATACAGAAAGAGAATCTCGAGGCAGAGACCTGGGAACCTTTATTTTTGATAAATACACCAGGTGACTTCTGTAATTAGGCATGTTTGGAAAGCTGTGTGCTATGGTATTTTGAGGTAAGTCCATGCAGGTTTAATTTTCTAAGCATTAAAAACTAAACAAGCAAACACACAAACTAAGAACAGACAAAGTTGCAATGTGACATAGGAGAAAAATCCAGAGATTTTGAGTTTTAGTTTCTGCTTGCTAATAATCCAGAATAAATTCCTTATGTGTCTTATATGGAAAATGTATGTCTTATATGGAAAATGAAGAGGTTGAAACAAATTCATTCATTTGTTCATTTATGCATTCATTTATCAAATATGTATTGAGGCACACGATGAGTTACATATTTTTCTAATCTTTGGGGAAACAGCAGGGATGAGTTACCAATTGCCTGTCTGGCTCTAAAACTGGTTCATTTTCAGTGCATCATGAGTCTATCCAATATTATTACTTACCAACATCCAGTACATGGTGGAAAACAGTACTTGTTATTGTCTTTTCATACTATTATAGTGCTTTTTTTCCCTAGAGGAATCTTGGAATTCCAGCCATGCTCTAGGGTTGTTAAATGAAGTTCTAAAATCTGGTCTATTGAAATGAGGTATGACCAACTTCAATCTAAAAACTAAGGAGGAACTATCCTAACTCCAGTCAACTTCTACTTGGCTTCAGAGTGAAATGAATTGAGGAGAACTTAGTATTAGAGAAATGGATTCTAGAGCCAACTCAGATGAGTTTTGTCAGGTTTATTTTGAAGTTAAGCCATGAGAAGTTTCCAAATATCTTAGTCAAGGACCCTACACTTGTTATGTGAGACAGCAAGGTGCCCAAAGAGTTACGTGTGCCACGCCTTGAGTTACATCATTAATGGTATGAAAGGTGCTAATTTTATCTTACCTCAGCATTTGATTGTCATTCAACATGACTTCCTACATTGAATCCATCCAGAGTTTGGATCACTTTACCTTAAGATTAAATCTGTGGTAAGGTTTATTTAGAGGCTTCCCATGTCTTACTTTTCCTTGATGTCTTCTTAGGTTATATTCAGAGTTTTTGAGACATTTGGTTAATTTCAGAGAGTCCTATGAGTGAAAGACCTTAGATTTTAAACAATTAGATCTTTAAAGACTGAAAAGTCTTTGAGATGAGAGAGCAGCATTTCCTGTAGCTTTTAAAAATTGTCTGTGGATCTGGACTTATTGCTATTTTGTTGGAAAGCTAAATTTGGAACTCCACCAACTTGTGAAAAACAGTGTGGTCTTACGTGGCTCACTCCCACAAATCATTCTTTCAGATCTAGAAGATAACTTACAATTGGGATGGAGACCTGCTAGGAGGGGTCTGATTTTTTTTTTTGAGACTTAATTGTCTTCTGTTGTGGTATTGGCTTGTTCTTAGGCCTTTTATTTTATATTATTTTTTATTTGTAAACATTTATGGGGTACACGTGTAATTTTGTTACATGAATATATTGTGTAGGGTTTTTAGTGTATCCATTGCCCAAATACATACATTGTTCCCATTAAATAATTTATCAACCCCCTACCCTCCCAGGTCTCCATTTGGTATTAGTCTATACTATATATCCATGCGTATACACTATTTAGCTTCCACTTATAAGTGAGAAGACGTTGTATTTGTCTCTGTGTCTGAGTTGTTTGATTAAAATAATGGCCTCCAGTTCTGTCCATTTTGCTGCAAAAGACATGCTTTCATTCTTTTTATGACTGAGTCGCATTTCATTGAGTATACATACCACAATTTTTTTTTAATCCAGTCATCCATTGATAGACACATAAGTTGATTCCATACCTTTGCTACTATAAATAGTGCTTCATAAACATATAACTATGGGTATCTTTTTGGTATAACGATTGATTTTCCTTGAGGGGATGCTCAGTAACGGGATTGCTGGATCAGATGGTAGTTCTACTTTCAGTTCTTTGAGAAATCTCCGTACTATTTGCCACTGAGATTGCACTAATTTACATTTTCAGTAATAGAGAATGTGTTGCCTTTCTCTGCGTTGTTCTTAGACTTTTTGCCGTATGCTGTGTATTCATTTGTTAAAGACTAAGAAAAGAAAAAAAATTGTTAAACTGTAAAATATAGCAAATATAAAGTTGGAAAATAAGAACTTTTATCTTGTCTTTAAAAAGTACAAATCTATTGTCTGAAATAGAATGGAAAAATGTTGCCAAAAGCTGGTGGGGTTGGCAGAGAACTTCCTAGGTATAAGATTCTTCCTCATAACCTGGGAGGGAGAGAAAGTTCACTACAAAAAATACAAAAAAATTAGCTGGGCATTGCACATCTGTAGTACCAGCTATTTGGACTGTATGAAAGGTGGAAACACTACTGAGACAAAAGGATAATTGTTTGCTGTGTTAACTTCAAAAAGCTATTGCAGCACAGGAACATCTGTAATAAGGTGAAAAGGATTGTGCCACTGCACTCCTGCCTTGGCAACAAAGCGAGACTGTCTAAAAAGAGAGAGAAAGGAAAAAAGAAAAAGCGTTCTTCTGCAATATATCAAGTCACTTAATATCTCTGATTTTCAATTTCTCACTTACTAAAAGAGGATGATAGCAGGTACAGCAAAGTATGGCTGTTAGGATTCCATGGGAAATCACAGGAGAACATTTGCACATAAGCCTGGCACAGAGTAGGTGGTCAAATAATGCTTTCTGGATCTATGGCTGTGTACAATAGAGCCTGTAAGGGCATATATCTTAAACACAGAAGATAAGGTTTGAATTTACAGGTTATTCAGCTTAGAATGTGTCTTGTTAGGACCAAAGAAATATTGTTGAAAATATGTTGGGACCATCTCTGACGACGTAGGAGTATATCAACGGATCCTTGGCAGGCTTGGATTAGAGGTACTCAGAGGCTAGCCTAAGAAATGATTTGAGGTTCCCACCTGTAGAAATGAAAATGCATAAATGTCATAACTCTTCCTGTGTGTTACTGGCCAGGCAACTCCTGTTCATACCTCACTCTGCCACCCGCGATCCGATGTGCTGTCATCTCCTCAATTATCTAATCCTTTGCTTTGATTCATTCCCTTACAATGTGTTTGTCCTCTTGTAAAAGCTACCCGTCTTGCACAGGGTTGGTTATAGACTTCATATCAGATTTCGAGGACTGCAAGATTTGATTCTTCCCTTCTCCTCAGTATTTTATGATGATTTGACATTGGTGGAAAAACAGGCATCCGTTGTTTTATTACGGATGTTCCTGTGTTGCAATAGCTCTTTGAAGTTAACACAGCAAACAATTATCCTTTTGTCTCAGTGGTGTTTTCTTCTTTGATATATGTTTTTGTACCTAAAATCAGGAAAAATTACAAAAGAGTGGATAATGTGTTATGTTTTAAAATGATTTTCCTTTCCTCCTAACTATGTTGAATCTATACATGGTAAATCTGTGAAAGCAAATAATTGAAGAATAAAAGCAAAAGTTAAGCTATGTAATTTTTCTTTCAATATCTACTAAATTAAGAACTTCTGTTTTTACAGTTTTTGCCAACTTATAATTCTATCATATTTACATGTGTTCTGATACTTTCATCTATTTTTCTTTTTCTTTTTTTTTTTTGAGACAAGTTCTTGCTCTATTGCCCAGGATGGAGTGCAGTGGCATGATGGTAGCTCATTGCAGCCTTTAACTCCTGGATTCAGGTGATCCTCCTTCCTTAGCCTCCTGAGTATCTGGGACTACAGGCTTGCACTACCACACCCAGACAACTTAAAAACATTTCTTTTTAGAGACAAGGTCTCTTTATGTTGCCCAGGCTGGTCTTGAACTCCTGGATTCAAACGATCATCCTGCTTCAACTTCATGAGTAGCTGAGATTATAGGCAGGAGCCACTATGCCAGGCCTTTTAATTCATTATAGCAATGGTCAAAATTATGTTTTAGTCAAATTTTGTCTAAATTCTAATTTATGTTTGTATTCTTTATGTGCTTCTGTTCTGTCTATTGAGAATATTTCTGTCAATGGGGATAGAAAATAATATTTATTAAATATCTATGATTTCCAGGTGCTTTATGCAAATTATTTTGATTCATCTGTATGGCTACCTTCTAGTTATTATTGTCACTTTGCAGCTGGGGAAATGGTGGCACACAGGATTAAGATCTTTTCTAACATTTGCAAGATGGTCAGCATGGTTTCCAATGCCCCCCTCCTCTTAAAGCAACTTCAAAAAAATGTCTGTTTTCTCATTTTTGCATGTTGATTACTGGAAAATGTGTCTCTGTGGCAATAGACTCTGTCTCTCTTTTTATCCATTAATCTATCATCTATCTATCAGTCAATTTATCTATCTACCTATCATCAATCAATCAATCATTTGCCTATTTTAAGAATAACACTGTGTGTGCTTGCTCTGTCTGGATAACACCTCTCTTCCTGGTAATATTTGACAGGTTTCAGCCCTACTGTCTTCTCCTTAGGAGGTACTGATAACAACTTCAGCTGAGTACCTATTGCTCTTTTGGAATACATACTCACAGATCTATTATAGCACTTACCACTCTGCTAGTGATTTGTGTGTCTGTCTCTTTGTTGATAGATTTTAAGCTATTTCAATGAAGAGACCACGCCTTCTTCTTCAAATTCTCAGACCCTACCATAGGGCCCAGCGTGTGCTAATTGCTCAGACCTTCTCCCTGAATGTGTGAACGAATATAAAAAGTGAACAGACTAGCAAAGAACTCCATGGAGAGGTTCGTCTAGCAGCAGTGTTGAGGATGGATAGGAGGGTGGCCAGGACAAGACTGGAGGCAGCAAAGGCCACTTACGAGTTGCTGAGATCACTAGTTAGATACCTAGCGTGGTGCCCTAACTCAGGGAATAAAGAAGAAGGAGCTGTTTTAAGAAACATTTTAATAGGAGATATGCCAAGTTTGAATTAAAAAAGAGAGAAACGAATTAAAGGTAATAACAGATGTCTAATCTTTAAAACAAGGAAATAGGGAAGTGAAATCTTGATCGTGATGGTTGGGGAAGGGAGCGGGCATGGCGGTGGGAGGTGAGCCTGATTTCTGTCTGTTGGGTGGTCTCTTGAGAGGTCTTTTATTCTTGTCTCCATGTCCTGTTCTTGGATCTTTCCCAGAAGCATGCTGTCTTCTCTGTTTTTATACGTGTGTCAAGCAGCCACTTCTTCTTTAGTCATTTTCTTCTGAAGGGAGAAAATATCTCCCACAAAGACTTTCGGCAATGATCTTCCACTTACATCAAACTCATGTCAGAACAAAGCGAAATCTCAAGCTCCCAGGATTTAACAAGCACAGGCACAAGTCTATAGAATCTGGAACATCTGCCTTAGGAATACTTAGTGCTTTCTAAGAACGTGTCATTTGTTGGTCAGGAATGATATATTTTGTAGAACATCAAATTTATGTATTTTTAAATAAATTTCCACATTTGCATCTTTCCCATTCCTCAGTGGCAGTAGAAGCCAAACCCTTCTTTATAGGTTCGATTAACTTCACTCTTCTTATTAGCTCTGAAAGGTATAGGAATTGTTTGATAAGGATAAGAAACTATTTTGAGGCCTCTGTTAATTTTAAAAATAAGAAAGATGGACAGAAAGGTGACACGAACAAGAGGGCAGCTAGTCATTTGAAGGAAGTAGCGGATATTGTTCAGTATTCATCACCATCGGTTTCCCGAACCTCTCCCCTGTCTGAATCTTTTGAAGGCCACCTTCGCTTCTTTTTCCTCTTTCCTTGCTACACCAATAAAATCAGTCATCCCCTTAGCAATAAGCATGGAAAATGACTTCTTTCGTCGAACAAACCCTTTGTGTGTAAATAATTTGTTAGCCCCCTCCTCCCCTCAAGCATTGTGTTGGAGAAAATATCCAACATAAATTGATTGTATGGATAGCCTGATTGTAAAGCAAGATTAATATGAAAACACAAGGAGTCTGCAATAAAACCTACTAACTTAAATCATTCACATTTGTGTACAAGCATTCATATTTAGCAACAGTCCCAAGACTGAGATTAAAGCTGTTCGGTAGGTTACTTCAAGGCCTTTTTATTGCTAAATCTTATTATGTCTCTAAAATGTAGAAATTAATCACCTGTCATCAAAGCTGCAGTGGATTATTGACTTCTAAATGTCTCTACAAATTGATTCATGACAGAATGAAACAGGAGACTGAACTAGCATTGAAATTCTTTTGCATGTGATAAAAAAGGTCTATTAAAAGCGTTTCAACAAATGCTGCCTATTAGGTAATAATCACAAAGTACTTTCCTATCAAAATGAGGTGCTTCTGGAATAGTTTTGATTGAGATACATTTTTTTCCCCTCAGCACTGATATGGTAACATGAAATTATTCTGAAACCCCAAGAAGCTGATTTGGAAATCCATTTAATTCTTATATTCCGAGGGCACAACTTATTTTTTAGTATTAACGCAACACAAAGATGGCTAGGAGAAATCCACTTTGTGCGTGTGTATGTGCATAATGTATGTCCAACAGCCTCGAGATGGATTAGTTAAAATTTTTTGGAGAACATTTATAATCTACAATGTGGAATTACAATAATTTGTGCAATAAGAATCCTTTCCAATATCTCATTAAATTCTTTTGACTGTTCTGCCTCATCATTCCTGTTGGCTTAAATCAGTGGTTCTCAGAGTGGGTTAATTTTGCCCCCATGGAACATTGCACAATGCTTGAAGCGGTTTTGTTTGTCAATGCTGGTATATGTGTGGGATCACTACTGGCATCTAGTGGATAGAGGACAGGGAAGCTGTTAAATGTCCCACAATGCAGAGGACAGCACCCCTTCCCCCCAAACACACACACAGTCTCACACACACACACAAACACACACACACACACACACACACACACACACACACACACACACACACACACACACACACAGAATTATCCAGCCCCAAATGCCAATAGTGCCAAACCTTGGCTCGAATTAAATTAAAGAGAATCTCAAGGAAATATTCCCTGAATTGGGGAAGGCAGAAGTTTTAGAATCCAGAACAGTTTTTGTGAATCAAATTTACTTCCACATTTTAATCCACTAGTCCTTCCTTCTTGGTGAACATTTAACTGCAGTGATGGCTCCCTTCCTTTTCAGAATTTCCTCATGGGGCGCTTCTTCTTACAGCCATCCCTTGCCGTCTCCACCTTCCACACATTTCAGCCTACCCTGCAACCCAGCTCAACTCCTTATCTTTTCAGTTCTGTAGAGACTCAAAGGTCAACATTAAGAAACAGTCATTGAGCTAATTACTGATCAAAATGCATTTTGGTTTCTAATTAACATTTAAGGATAGGAATTACTGTTTTTGATTAAAAGGAGAGAAAATATTGCAGAACTGTATTGAAGACTTCTAATTTGGGTTTCTGTCTCAGGAGACTATCTGCTCAAAACAATTTAAAACTTTTTCATAAAACTAAATAACCAGTGTTATTATTTGATAATGTTGTTTCTGTCAACATGCAAGTTTGTTTTTTTTAAACATGTCTCCACTGGACGGTAAATTTCGCAAAATCAAAGAGACTTCAGCTCAAAAAAAAAAAAATCTTTTGGGTAGACCACAGAATTATACACATGTCTTATATGCAGAGCTATAATTGTCGTTTTTTTTTTAAATTCAGGGGTACACATGCAGGTTTGTTATGTGTGTTTGTTATGTGTGTATTGTATGGTGGGGCTTATTCTTCTATAGATATGTCACCCAAATAGTGATCATGGTATCCAACAGTTAGTTTTTCAACCGTTGTCCCCCCTTCCTCGCCCTCTTTTAGGAGTCTCCAGCATCTGCTGTTCTCATCATTATGTCCATGTGACCGCAGTGTTCAGCTCCTATATTTGTAGGGTGTTGATAAGCCCTTGTTCCTCCCCACCTTATGGTCTATGCACAGTCTCCCCTCTCTGACCTTTTGCAGAAGCAGTTCTCTCTGCTTGGGAGACATTCTGCTAAGACCCTTTGCCTGCCTACTGCTTGGCTTTCCTCTCAGGGGTCAGTTCTTCTAGAACTGCTCACTTCTGGGTTGGAGTTTTATCTACGTGCTCTTGTGGTCCTAATCATGATGTATAGGCCTAACTGTTAACTCATTTAGATTTAACTCTAGACAATCAGCTCCTTGAGGCCAGGGGTTGTGTCTAAATCACCGTTAAACTTCCCTGAAGTTTCACAGAGAACTGAATGTCACATAATTGTCACCCTCCAAAACTAGGTGGAGTGAATAGTAGATTAGCAAAACATCATTTGGACCAAATTAAAAACCTCTTTCATCAGTAAGAGGCAGCACAGATGTCATGCTAGGAACCTGCAGAGTTGTTCTCTATAAAGGCCACAAGGGTAGGGTAACACCAAGGCATGCCACTGAGCTCCAAGCTGAGATGCCCCGGCGAGGGCAGGTGCATGTACCCTGAACACTGTTCCTCTTTTCCTCAACTGAGAAGAATGGAAAAGAAAAGGCTACTAAAGTGATACAAGACTGCTGCTTACAGAACCCTGGTTGCTGCTGTACATTTCAGCAGGAAGAGGAACTGAATTTGTTTTTTGCCGTCTTGAGGGAATAGAACGAATGCTAATGAGAGGAGATACAATGGTTATTTCAGAAAAAAATAGGAGAGTCCGTACTGTCCAAAGATGGAAAGGGCTGCCTTGGGCACAGGGTGTTTCCTGTCACCACAGCACAGGCTGGATAGGACTTGAGGGAAGACACTGGAAGGAGGGGGGCTGTATGTATCCAGCAGGGCATTGGACTGGCCCCCCATCACGTCCCATTGTAAGACTCTGTGGTACTGTGGTGCATGACTACAGTTCATGGTTTTAGAAGAACAGAGCACAGGTCTTACAATCCTTTAGTAAACACCTCCAGGATGCCTAAATGTACTTCCCAGGCACCTTTATAATTCTCACCTCAGTAAAGAGGGGGAGGTCACTGATCATACCAGAAGCCCTGCCCAGACTCCTCTCACAGGAAGACATGACAGGCCAACAGAGCTCTCCACATGTGAAAGGCTTCCAATCACCTTGGAGACCTGGAGCTATTCCTTCCATGAACTTTACTGTTGATGCAAGACATACATGAATATGAATGGGACTCCTTGCCTGAGTATACATAGTAGCATTCGTTTTCATTTCTCTTCTTTCCCCTCCCCAGCCAATGCTCCCTCCCCTTCTGAGTCTTATTTTTCACCTCTATCTGAATATCCAGTACAACATGTATGACTAGAGAGATGTAAGGACATTAATGTGTCACCTCTATGGAAGATTCAGATATAAGCAATTTTTAGGCAACCGAGGCCAAAGGTTTAAAACTGAATCTATAGAGATGACTGTGATATAGAAAGAAGGTTTTAAACTCTGCACCTGATTTCTCAAAGAGGCTGGAATAAACCTCAGTTCAGACAGAACAGCTTCAGGTGTGGATTTACCTGCATTCCTCTAAGGACTGAGCACTTTGAATTGCTTCATGCATGATTATTCTATGATACTCCTCTTCAAGTCTTCAGCGAAATCTCTCTGGAGCTAATCCTGGGAAATTGGTGTCTGTAATCTTGAACCCTCAGCTCCTTATAGTCTGATTGTCACCAGCCCTTGCAGAGTATATTTTATCTGTGTATTTATGCTGTGACGTTTTCTCTAGTTCTATTTATTTCCCTCCCAAAACTCTCAGGTCATTTCTGGCACTCTCATAACGTTTCCAGGGAACTAGTTATGATTTAACTGATATTTGGGGAAAGCTCTTGTTAACAAAGATTGTTTATGCCAAACTACATCTCATAAAGAACTCTAGTCTTTTTGAAGACAGAGAACTTAAAAGCCAGCTTTGGGCTGAATTTATACGTCTTTGTCTCTTTCAGTTGATCTTGGCAACACCTCACATATAACCCAAGACCAAAATAAAGTTGCATTCGTAAGACAGTCACAACTCAGTGATCTTATCCTGCAGAATGCCTTCTCTTGGCGTTTACATCATATAATTTGGTAAGCGGTTTGCACATTTACTCCTGTGATTTTCAAGGGACTTTTATGATCTGCCAAGTGGACAAATGTCAACAAGCTTTAAGGATTGATTTACCAGGATTTCTGTCTCTTGTGAACAGATTACTATAGCTCTGAATAAAACACATGTAAACAAGCCCAGCAATCTTAGTGGAAAAAGTCGTTCCCACCAGACGTGGTGACTTGATCAGGAATCCTTGTGGAGTTGCCTCCTGTCACTGCAAAATCTTGGAGGGGTAACAGCTTTCCCTCTCAAACAACTATCCTGGAAAGATTCTCTGAGTCTGCACAGCCTGTGTGCAGCCAGAGAAGGAAAGTGGTGAGGTGTTAGCATCCAGGAGTCTCCCGGCTCACGGGCTACAGGGCTCGCTAAAAATGCCTGCTCTGCTTTTTGTGGGACTTAGCAATGACTTTGACCCTCAAGACCTTATACCTGTCAGTCTATTCAGAGGTGATGCTCTCCTGCGGGTGAGAAGACTCAGTACCAGGCAGCAGAAATGTGGTTTGAACTAGGAGTGGGCAGAGTTGAACACTTCTACAAAGCTGTTGGAATCTCCAATTTATTCTTTATAAAAGAAAGATAATGCCAAATCACAGTGTTTGTGTGTTTTAATTTCCATGTTATAAAAATCATTGAGTTTTGGCTAGGCACAGTGACTCACACTTGTAATCCCAGTGCTTTGCGAGGCCAAGATGAGAGGATTGCTTGAGGCCAGGAGTTTGACACCAGGCTGGGCAAAATAGCGAGACCTTGTCTCTACAGGGAATTAAAAAAATTGGCTGGGTGTGGTGGCTCATGCCTGTAGTGCCAGCACTTTGGGAGGCAGAGGTTAGAGGATTGTCTGAGCCCAGCAGGTCAAGGCTACAGTGGCTGTGAGCATGCCACTGCACTCCAGCCTGGAAGACAAAGTGAGACTCTGACTCAAAAAAAAAAAAAAAAAAAAAAAAATTACCTGGGTGTGGTGGCATGCACTTGTAGTCCCAGCTCCTCAGGAGGCTGAGGTGAAAGGATTGCCCAGGAGGTCGAGGCTGTCGTGAACTGTGATAGTGCCATTGTACTCCAACCTGGGCAGCAGTGTGAGACCCTGACTCAAAAATAAATAAAAAACAAATAGAGCTTAAAAAAGTAGTTGAGCTTTGATTCTAGTTCTTTGTCTTTACTCGTGGTGAGACAAGATGGAAGACAGCCCTTTCTTTTCCAGTCTTATCATGTTCTTCACCACTTGGTCACTAGAGCTGGGACATGCCCTCCCTTCAAGGCCCTCCCTTTTGGATGACTGGAGGGAGGTCAGGCCCACCCTACCCCTGCACAGGGATTTCCTGAGAGCTAGCACTGGGGTTGTTTGTAGCATCTCCCCAGGTGTCCCAGGACTGTGGGAAGTCCTCAGGCAACCTCATGAGCTTTTATGCCCTTCCATTGATCTGCGTCCAGATCAAGGAAGGTCTAGAAATCCGGAGTTCTCAAAAGTGACTTGAATGTTCATTCACCCTAAAACTTCTGTTGGCTGCAGGCTTGCGTATGCTAGTTGTATCTTCCGCTTAATGACTTTTTCATCTCCAATAAGTGACTTCATGTCTGTTGAAAAAAGGGGCTACTAAGACCCAAATCGATCTCATAAAATTGTTGTGAACTGAGTCTGAAAATACATATATAAAGCCTCACACGGTGCCTGGCACACAAGAGGCTTAAGAAAGCCTACATGCTCACTTCTCATCCAAGTAAACCCGAGACATCAGTCTCTGCCTGTGTGGCCACTGACAACTCACATTGGCGCTTTCATATCGCATTCTAAGCCCTGCTGGATTGGCCCCAGACATATGACATGGGCTGAGTGGATTGAATTGGAGCTTTCAGTTCTGCCTTGAATTGGTTCCCCTGTGTAGACAGTCTGTGTGATATCAACCCTCTACTTCAGGGAGAAAGAGGCTGTTTGGGCATGGGTATTATTTCCTTAAATGCAGAATAAAACGAGACCAGCAGGGTATTTCAGTGGAATATCTCCTTTGAACTCTCCTATTCATTTGCTCTTTTATGCATTCACAGCTAGGGGTTTCCAGCTGATCCATTTGATTGCTCTCATGTACAGAGTGGAGAGACAGCAAAGAGGGGATTCCTGTAGATTTTTAACTTGTTAACAAAGGCTGCTAAGGCTGTGGCAAGCCCTGGAGCTGACAGCCAGTTTCAGTCCTTTGTAGGGGTTAAGAGAGGGAGACAAGGCCGGGAAAGAGGAGTAAGAAGTTTTAATAGAGATACTGAATCTGAAAAGCGCTGGGCAGAGAGAAGGGCCTGGGGAAGGGGAACTGTGGATTCTGGAGGCCCAGCCACAGGCTTACTCCAGACCTGCAGTCCCTCAGCTCATTCCAGCTTAGTCTCCTGTCACAGCAGATGTTCTGTGAATCGGCTGCCTCCCTTGTGAACAGAGTGCTGGCCCTAGCCTCAAGAGACCCCGGGCCAGGCTCAGGACTGCCAGCTGTGTGGTTATGGGCATATGTGTCACTTTTCTGAGGTGATCTATTTTTTTAAACTGTAAAAGTCACACTCATAGATAGAAACAAGGTGGCTTTGAGGCTCAGTTGCCAAAAGATATATAAATAAAGTGCTATAAAATAAATGGTATCATCATCAATTATTTTCCTTCTCTGGAATCTATACGTGTGAATATTCTTATCCTTATTTTCTCACTGGGGTGCATTCTGGGCCTGGGGTAAGGGCAGAAAGCAGGCTGGGATGTAATTGGAGAAATGTTGAGGCCATTTGGATAGAACTTTTACCTTTGAAGCAGGCATTGAGGTTGGCTTGGTCATCACTGCTGTATGTTAACTATCAAAGGCATCTGTACCGTTGACACAGCCAAAAACGTTCCAGCCCGTATTCCTTTCTAAGGACAAGTCTTGGAGGGGACACCGGGCCTCAAAGTTTGCAAGATGGAAACCTGGCCTCTCTCTGTTTCCTTGGTCTCCTAACTTACCCTCTGTAGCAGCACAGAGCTGTTCACTGGGCCTTTGTTTATGAGTCTGAAAGGTTTTCACTCAGGTTGGCATATGGGTTTTTGACAGATTGAACCGACACTTGCAGAAATCACCAGTGGTCTTTGGCTCTCTCTGTGGCTGTAGTGAGCCGGCTCAAGGCGCCTGATGCCCGCTTTTCTCTTTACTTACCCTGAAGCCATTTCCTACGAGCAAGCACCATTCCCACCCCCAAACCAGAGTTGAGTCTTGGACATGGGTGGATAATTGGGAAAGGTAAAAGGCAAACCATTTGTAAAATGAGTTAATTCTCAAAATGTCTCTTTTTTGGTATACCTACAAGACTTCCAGTAGGCAATCTCTATGCTGCTTTACAGTTTGCTTTAATTTATCTAACTAATGACATGAAAGATATAAAATTGGTAAAACTATAGTGTTTGGCTTGCTTAAATTAAGTTTATGAGTTTTGCTTAAGCCTGCCAAACAAGTTAAATATTTCATGGCTTTCACAGGCTATAGTTCTAATATTTATAACTCTTGTGTACAGATTTCAAAAAATTATAATTACAACTCCCAGGATCCCAGATATAGCAGATGTTCAATATTTTCTACAATGTTGGCAGAAAATGCTTCTCATGCTCTTTTTGATCCCCTCCCCATGTATTGTATCTGTTGGAACAAGCTGTTGATAAGAAAGTCTACTGTCATTCTTTCATTTTAACGACCTTGGAAAAAACTCTAATGTGAAATAGGAATAGAGATGGAAAAGGTGATTTCTGCCCTCCTAAAAAGATATTACCGCGCGGAAATAATATTTTACCTAGAGGAGAATGACATAAAAGTGCATTTTGCCATGAGCTGCATTTTATTTCCTTTATGACCAAAATGTTTTTCTGTGTAATTTCCATCATTCTCTAATTAAAAATGCAAATGTCTTTTTTGTCTGTGTCTGACTTCCCTTGTCCCCTTGTTTAAAACAATCGACTTTAGAAAATCCTGGAAACCTTCTATTAGTCACTTCACTTGAGTGAAGACTTTGAAGGTTTCTGTTTAAAGGAATTATGCTATCAACTCTGGTTGTCATCAACTCTTATACACAAATATATTAATCCAACTTTTTGGTGTTATAGACAGACTCAGAGAGATTGGGCACAGGAGAAATTAAATTCATGTGTGGAAGTTTCTGGCTCATGGGTTCTAGAATGCCTTGTGGCAGGATGCTTGTTTGGAGAGCTCTGAAGTACTCAGCTTCCTCTACTTCCCAATTCACCCAAGGCCAGCCTTGGATAGAAGGAAGACATGCTAATTCTAAAATGAAATGGAACTGATTCAATCCCTCATTCAGTTTATGCACACAATTAACAGCAAAAAATTTTAAGACAGATTTCAGTTAATTTTCTTAGAGTGCAAACATTTGAAAAACTTCGAAATACATTTTAAAAGAATATTATCTATAATATCTACAAAATATTTCTAAAAATGGAACAAAATTTCTAGAAAAAATAATACATTTTAAATTCATAGATTCATGTATTTTTCTTTCCATGGTACGGGTGACTTCTGTGTCTTCATTCTCAGACTCAATCTTTAAAAAGTAATCTGTGGTGAAATGAAATATGACTTTCCTGAAGAGTTTCTAGCCCGAGAAGATGAGAGAGGAGTAGATTTGAGAGAGATCACTACCAGAAATAGATTAGGAGCAGTGGGACTTTTAAGACACCAGGAACCATAAAATGCACCCACGTGACTGACTACGATACTCAGGAATACCACCTGGTTCTCAGAGGGCCACGGTGGAGAGCCCCCAAGCAGGGAAAAAGTGTTCACCGGATGGCATGATGGAAACATTGTCTTGCTGCTCTTCCTGTGAAGGGGCAGAAACCTGACAGGTAGGCTCGGCCAGGCTACGTAGGCGCATGGGGGCTCTTCGTGACCTGTCGAGTGCACCAGGAACATTCGAGGTGAGACATCTAAACCTAGCTTTAAGGGTACAGGCTTGGAGGGCTTATCTTTTCCCATCTCCTCCCACTCTTTAAGGGTATGCTCTTCTTAACTCATCCCTCTCCAGACCTCTTGAAGTGATAGTGCAGGGACAAGGGGATTGAGAGTCTGTCACCAGTTCTTTCTCTATGTCGCTGTTGAGAGTGGGGAAACTGGTAGACACTATTTCCAGGGCTGTGACTTTTCCTAACGTCTGCCCTGAGGAATAATTGGGGTCAAGTTGAGGACACGTGTACTTGCTCTGGCTGCTCTGGGTATGGGCATGTAGGAAAACAGCGTGAATGGCCAGCCCAGAGATGGGTACATTCTAAGCTCCAGAGAGGTTACATAAATGATATTTCAGAGATTTCATCTTTGAAACAGAAAAAATTAATAGTTCCACAGAGAAGTAGGATTCCAACGAGTATACAATGTGCCAGGCAGCTAGCAGATGCTTAGCACTTGCTTCCCAGAATTCCCTTCTCTGAGTAGTTTTTGGGCCATGAGAGACATTTTGCATGAAATTTGGAAGACAAGTGAAACTGCAGCCATCTTCTTCTGAATTGTCAGATCTGTGCAGGGCTTGCGGTACTGTTGTAACTAACACACAGTTGCTTTTCTGTTGCTGTGCCTGGTTGGCGTGGGCAGTGGTTGGGTCCTCTGGATCGCCTCCCTCAACTTCTCTCTTGCTTGGGCCAGGTGTGTGTTTGGTTCCTGGATGAGCATAAGCTTTGCCTATAGGGCACCCTCATCATGAAAGGTGGAGTCCTGAAGGCGGGAAGATGCTGATGTGAGCTTTGGTCCATCTTCCAAGATTCCACTCATCTTTGTAGGTTCCTTCTTTCCCCTCTTCACAGCCATCTTTTCTTTCTGATTGCCTGTCCTGACAACTTCAAGCTTGAGCACCAAGCACAAAAGCAACAGCCTCCTCGTTCTGTTTTAACTATCTTCCACAATGGAGCAGAACCAAAGCCCTGTAACAATTCCCCTAGAATGTGTGTAATTCCTGATGGTTCTGCTTCTCTGTTTGAACTCTGACGCATATAGGGGAGAGCCCCCCAAAACCCGAATTTATGTATTAAAAAATTGTATATCTATTCTTACATGTCTAGACTTCAGTCACCTTCAAAGTACTCTCTGTTCGATACATTATGCCTATCGAGATGTTTTTTTCACAGCTCAAAACAGTTTTTGAACTTGTCTATTTTGAAGCCTTTAGTGCTTCTGCCGTTTTTTGTTTCACCTCTTCCACAACAGCAAAGCGTTTCTCTCTGAGGACTTTTTTCTTCTGGGGAAACAAAACAAAAAGTCGCCCAGGGCAAGATAGGGTGAAGAGGGAGGGTGGGACATGGGGGTCGTGCCATTTTGGGTCAAAAACCTCTGAAAACTCATCACAGTGTGGGCAGGTGCACTCATGAATCACCCATCCTGAAATGGGCAAATGCATTGAAAAAAATCACTCCAAAAAACCTCACTGAAGCTGAGTTTAGCCTCTCATAATGCTGGCTGGTACCCGGATGCAGATGGGTTCTTCGAGCACTTACCCAGTGGGGGAAGCCTATACTACAAGGGGCCTGCCCTCTAAAGTTATTCCATTTTGGGGGGTCCTCCCTCATGTATCTATCAAAATACTCAATACTTTCTGCTCGTTCATTTCATCTTGTCTCGTTCATTTGACTTCTTTCGCAGTCATTTGGTGAGGGTTTTAACTTTGCTGGACGCTGGGGACACTAAGTTGGACAGAGTAGGACCTTAGTTGCACACTGACTCGTGGAGTAGAGTAAAGCTTCTGCATTAGCATGATTAGCTTCTGGCAGCCTGCCCTGTTGTCTTCTTAACAGTGAAGTTGAATCGGCCGTTTCCTCTGAGCTGACAGAGAAGCTTGTCCATTCAGATTCTGGCTATGAGGCGATTTTGACATAGAGGAAACCCTAAATGACCATCATGATGTCCCAGGTATTAATAATGCTAACAGTTTATGTGTCTAAAGCACTCACACTTCAAAATCTCCTTCCAACACACGATCTCATTGACCCTCACAAGGACATTGTGAAGTGGACAGGGCAAGTATTATCATCTCTTTTTTGTAGATAAACTGCTGCTGCAGGATCTGCATTCAAAATTTCTAACTCCTAGAATAGAGCTCTTTCCACTAAGGCACTGATTTTCTCCTTGACAATCCTGAATTAGGATCTTGTTTGGTAAAATGAAAAGCCCAGAGGCTTTAAAGACTTATGGATTGTCCTCTAGAAAATGTGTGGTTATCTGAAGGGTCCATATACCCCACGTTGTCTCTTGTTTTCCATGGAGCAACGCCTATATCAAAGTCCAGGTCCTGGAGAAATCAGTGCTTAAATCCTTAAATGCATTTCTTTTGGAAACCATCTAGTATTTATAAATAATAGCCCATTTCTTAGAACCCAGCACCCTACATTCTCATTAGGCATGCCTTATGTGTGCTTTCCATAGCAAAATTCACTTAATAGCCCACAGAGATTTGTCACATTGGATTTATCTTGCTGCCAGCTTCCAGAAATGTGTAAATGCGACTATCTCCCCTTTTCCTTTTTGGATTTAATCTGAATCACTTTCTCAAAGTTGAAATAATTTATAAAACATTTTTAAGCTAAGAACCTGAAGCAAAGACTATCGCTGTCAGAAAGAAAGAAGAAAAGAGAGAGAGAGTTCCCTAGGGGAGTGTTAAGGACTCTGTCTTACCGTCTAATACACAGTATACATTATCACATATTTTGGAAAAATCTGTGTTAGGCATGTGTATGCAAGTTTTAGTAGGTGATTGGTCATATTATGTAGCACTTTACACCAACCACTCAAATAACAAATAGCACCCTGAGTTGTGGAAATGATTTGCAAACCCATGATTCCTGAGATGATCTGCTTGTAGTATTCTCTTATTTAATTTAGCACGAAGTGTTGCCTGAAGATATCCAAAGACGATTTAATCTCAGGTCCAAAGACAATTTAAATCTCAGGTCCTTGAAGATATCCAAAGACGATTTAATATGCATCTAATGCTTAAAAAATAGTTATCCCTGTTTTAGGTCAGTGTTACTGGGTGGTGTGCAACAAGCAAGCATGATATGACATGTTTCATAAATCTGCATATGGGATGCATTTTTCACTGTCTCAAAGTATTTTTTAAATGTTAACTTCTTCTGTTTCTGCTTTTCTTCTTTTTCTTCCTTAAAGCATTTTAGAGCAAAGGTTGCTGAACAAATAAAAAATGCTGTACAAGTTTGCTCAAGTCACTAAAACTCAGTGAAAAATTACAAATGATGTTAGTAATGTTATTGTTTTCACAGAGGGGCCAAGTGCATTGTTTTGTAACTGTTTATTTAGCAGACAAGGGCATACATTTCCTTCTGTGCTTTGGTGAAATTTTCTCCTGTATAGAGGCAAAAAGTTCATGTAATCTAATAAAACAAAGCCAAGCAAAACAAGCAAAACCCAGAAACAGTAGGAATTTGAACATCAGGAAAAGCTGTCAATATAAATGTGTGTTGTTGATCTTAATCCTTAATCTTTATTCTTAGTCTGAGTGGTTTATCTCTACCCACGAGGATTAGAAAAATGCAGCAAACCACTCACTGCTTTCTTAAACTGATGTTTACGAAAATGCCCTTAAACTACTGCTTTAGAAAGGTCCTTGACTGTCTGAATGCCATCTTTGAGAAATAACTTGGAAACACAGAAACTTTCCAATGCAAATTTATATCACAGCTGATTGGTAAATGACTATTAGAGGTAAGAACCACCCTCACTAGAACTGATGGCAGTGTGTCAGTCTTGCCAAAATGAGAGAAGAAGGCACGGTAGGGCCATTGGTCTCAGGTGGATGACTTTTATTTAGACTTGCTACTGCCAGTCTTACTGAAACTGTTTGTGAATCTCAGTTGGTATACTGAGTTTTATTTATCTTACAAGAGAAATTATTTTACAGATCTAAGAAGACTAAGAAAAAATTAAGGATAAAAGTGCCAAAAGAAAAATCATTGGTTTTCCATGGTATTTAAATCAACAGCAACAACAACAATGATAATAACAAAACACATTTTCTTTGGTAAAAAGGTAAGTTTTCAGATTTTTTCTGCTAGGATGAATTCTGGGTACCTGCGAGTCAGGATAAAGGAGATTCTCTGTTCATCATATTCCCTTTTATACATTTTGAATTTTGTGTCAACCTCATGTATTACTTAATAAAAAAATTAATATGACATTTGAAAGCAGTTTTTAAAACAGAGTGGTTGTAATGAATAAAATTTGGAGAAATGTATTAAAATATTTTTTGTTGGCACTAAGTGGCTTTTGCTGAGCGAATTCAATTCAATTTAACAAACAACTGCTATGTGCAAAGCTCTGGGCTAGGCTTAATGGGGTTTCAAAGAAGAACTTGCCTTCAAAGGAACTTAATATCCTAGTCTACGTTAACAGAGGCTATTCCATAATTCAAAGCCTCTTTTTGTTTGGACAAGGGTGTTACCCAGTGTTCACTGTTCAACACAGTTAGCAGAAAGCAGCTCTTCTCTTTGTATATCAAAGTGGTTCCCTCTGGGGGAAGTGGTATTCTTTTGTACACCCACTCGATAAGCAGAGTGTCTGTTGCACACAGGGCCCTTTGCAGGTGACTGATGACAAGAAAGCCTGGTTACTGCCTTCCAGGGGTGAACATCTCGTTGAGATGTAAGTTTAGTTCTGAACTTCCTGTGTCTCCTGATGTCTGAGTGAAGGTATTTGAGACATTGTTTTTTTGTTTGCTGAGATTTTATTTGTTAGAGCAACACTAATTGAACCACAGTTAACATTTCTAAAAGCTTAGTGTAACATATACATAGGAGTATTTCAAATACTCCTATTAACCCTTTAATTATTAAAAAGTCTTTGTGAACATCATTTCTCGATGCAGGGATGGGTCATTTATTGGATAAATATATTGAACACAAAGAGGATAAGTGAGCTGTTTTAAGTTCTACACTTAGCTCAATTAGAGTGACCAGGCCTCTTTCCACAGGTAGCTATGGACAGTGAAATCCAATTTGTTAATAAAGCCCAATGCCTGAAAGTAGATAGGACGATTGATGTCAGTTGCAGTGAAAAATGTGAATTCTTTCATCCCCATGAAGCTAGGAGAAATTTTAAATATAGTAGTAAGTCAGCATTAAAAAAAAAAAAGACCTATAGTGAAATATTTGATGAGAAAGGAAGAGCTATTGGAAGGAGAGGACAGGTCTCCTGCAACAGTGAGAGAGGGAGAGTAGAGTTCTGATTTATTTGGTTGAGAAAGATAATGTCTTTTTTTTTTTGATGTTGGTAAGGAGAAAGACTGTTAGGCTGAAAAACGACTCTTTCTCAAAACATCTGTTAGGTTCTAGTAGTTTATTTTTTCACCATTTCTTTACTTTTAACAAAGAAATCACAGATATGAAAATAAAAAGGAAGAATCCATGTATTTACATGTTAACATCGTTAATGTGATAGACACATCAATGCCATGATACTTACATTAGTAATATTACTTTTGGAGGGGTGGATAGATCTGAAAATCCGAATACTTTCTCACTGATTTTACCATAACACTTATCATTGAAGTGATATCTGCCGCCCTGCTTAATTGTGGACCAAGAGTCATCATTCTAAGTCTTCAGCAAGGTTAGGCCTTATATGGCAGGGTAGACAAATTGAATCTTAAAAGATTTAATCTTCACTGCCTTTTTCTTTTTGCAGCCGTTCTCTTCCAAAAGCTTTTGGAGTTTGAATTGTTTTATGTTGTATATTTGTCTTTGTTTTTTATAAATTTAATAGTCTGTAAGTTCATCCTCAAACACTAAACCACTACATTGTAGAGATGAAATCTGATTTGAACCATTCAGCTTTGTATTGCCAGTGATGTTATCACAGTACTACAAGAGGAATTTCTTTAAATGGTCTTATAAATCTCACAAATGTGAAGTGGGTGCTCTGATTTGTATTCCAAGTAACAAGAGCCTGTTTGAATGAAGGGGCTCTTGTAATGCTAGTTTGATAGGAGATCATTAACACTTAACCCAGTGACTCTTTGAAAATACACCTGGTATTTTCAACTTACTTTGTTTCTGACCAAAATTCCTATAACTAAGTGCATAATTATACTATATGAAACAAGCATATAAGCAGGAAACACAAGGAAAGTCTTCAAGGCAGGATAGGAAAAGGAACAAGGAGGTGCTGAAAAGATCATCATCTAAGGAAACAAAATTCATATGAACAGTAGAAAGATACTGTAGCAATTGTTCAACTTAGCCTCACTGTCCAAATGGGCACCCAGCAATCGGGCTTGTATTGCAGTAGGGCAGTGGGTATAAGCCCCTTGCATGATGAGAATATCCATTTCCAACTGGTGTATCTCGTTGCTCCTACAAACAAGACTTCAGATTGGGGGGCTTTTCTTACAGGCACCCTACAGCAGATTTTCACAAACTTTAATTCATTCTGCTTCCTCTGAAGATGCTCTAGACTGGTGCTTCTCAAACTTTAAAGTACATCACCTAGAGGTCTTGTTAAATGTTGATTCTGGCTTAGTGGAATAAGGCAACATTCCCAACAAGGTCTGGTGATCTGTATGACCAGCTGGAGTGGGGGTGATCCTGACCCTGCTTATCTGTAGACCATGCTAAAATTGAATCATAGACTTGACCAGATGTTCTTAAAGTGTGGTTCTTGAAAGTAGCATCAAAATTACTGGGGTACGGTTGGGTACGGTAGCTCATACCTATAATCCCAGAACTTTGGAAAGCCAAGGTGGGAGGATTGTTTGAGCCCAGAAGTTCTAGACCAGCCTGGGCAACATAGTGAGATCTCATCTCTACAAAAAATCAAAAATTAACTGGATGTTTTGGCACGTACCTGTTGTCCCAGCTACTTGGGAGGCTGAGGTGGAAGGATTGCCTGAGTCCAGGAAGTTGTGGCTCTGGCGGGTCATGATCGTGTCATTGCACTCCAGCCTGGGTGACAGATGGGGCACTGACTCAAAAATCATCTGGATACTTGTTAGAAATACAAATTCTTATGCCTAATCCCAGATGCACTGAACCAGAAACTCTAAAGGTGAAGCTCAGCAGTGTCTGTTTTAACAAACCCATCTAGTTGATTCAGATGTGCCCTGAAGTTTGAGAACCAGTGCTCTAAGCCAATGGTTTTGAAGCAGGCCTATATATTACAATAAACGGAGACCTTAAAAATACCACAAGCCCAAACCTCACCTGCATGCAATTTACTTATGTAGTAAATTTTCACATGTACCCCACAACTCTTAGAAAAAAAAAGAATATAGAAAAGTCTAACATTAAAAAAAAAAAACCAAGTCCCGGACTCACTCCAGGTTGGGAAGGGAGGACAGCATTGTTATTTTCATCTTATGAATGAGGAAGTGAAGGGCTGGTGAAATATTTGCCCACATTTGCATAGTTAGTGGACAGTGAGGCTGGGACCAAAATCCACGACTTGTTACCCCATAGTCCTTGTTTTTTATACTCTCCTAGCATGTCTGCTGAGGGCGTTTACAGCATGGAATCGGAAAGCAGAGACTGATATGGTTTCTGCTGCTCTGCCTGCAGTCTGGGCTGAAAAGCCCATCAATCTAGGTTCTTTCAAGAGAACGCTGTATGAGGTCCTTCCCATCACTTGGCGTTTCTCCCCATCCGTCACCAAGCATACACTTAATTTCTTTTTAAAAGCCACCTGGTTTTGTTTTTTGTTCGTGCGTATGCCTTTTTGTTAAGTGGGTGAGGGCTGTGTAATCTATCTCATGCATAATTTGTTTAAGACAAGTCATTAAAAATGCACTAAACTTTAATATGCTGTATATGTTCCTGTTAGAGTTCTTTTCCCCATGCAAATGATTTTGAAAGTTTTAAAAATAGTTTTTAAGGTTTTATTGCATGCCATTGTTTGCAATACCTCGTTTTAAAATTCTAAAATTAACATTTCTTTCCTATCAATTTTATCTTCTGTTTGCTGGTATTGATTTTTTCTTTTTTTTTTTTTTTTTTTGCCCTCTACGTGTCTAATGGAAGCAGAGCTAATGGGTCTTTGCTTTGTTTATTCCCTTGCTTATGCAGCAGCATTGTTTTGATGCGGTCAGCACAGACCTAGGATAGGCTTGGAAAGGCAACAGAGGGAGTTCACCAACACGCTCCATTTTATTTGTGTAGATTCTGACATAACCCTCTCTGCGGCTCCCTTACTTTGCCACTGTTCCTTTTTGTTTGTTTCATTTAGTTGTGCTTTGGTGAGACAGCCTCATTTTCCTTCAAGGATATCCTTGTGAGTGATAATCACAGAAGATATATATCCTCCTTGAGTGACTAGGAAGATCAAACTAACTGCCACCTGTGAGCTGCTTCCCCCTGATTCATGAGGCAATCACAACTTCTTACTAATCCGCCACCACCAGCACCAGCTCTTTAACGGGGGAGAATCCTTGAAGGGTGGGCGTGGGTGGCAGGACGCTGATTGCTGTATTTTATCTACCAACCCACAAATAATTCAGAAAAAGCACACTTTTCATTTATTCCTTAACTAATGCAAGGTGTATTTATTGAGGGTTCTCTTCTAGGAGTGGGAAATGAGGAGTTTAAAAACACGAACATTGTCAAAATCCATCAGATAGATGATTGCATCTTCTGCCAAATTTCACTAATCTGTGATAAGCATCAAGTATAGAATTAGAGAAAAATAGATCTACAGAGCAAAAGGCGAAAAGGAGTGACCCTCTCCTGATGAACAAACGGCATTATCACTTGCTATTGAGCTCAACTGTCTAGTCTAATATGCATGGATTCAACTTCAAGCTAATCACTAAATGTTCTATAGTATTCATCTCTTTGCCCACCAGATCTTTTTACCAGACCCCACCTGCAAAGCAACAGATCTGGCTTCTGATGCAAATATTAATGAGCAGTGAAATGGCCCAAAGGCAGGAAGCAGGAGAGAAGGAAGGGGACTTGATAACCCACAAATGGATAATTATTCTTTAAATAATTAAAAGCCGATGCTATTCAAGGGAGGAACACAGCTCAAAATACAAATGTGACAGAAAATGTTTTATTTTTCCACTTGTGGAATTCTCATCTGAACTTTCCAGAAATGATCAGAACGAAACCTTTTTTCAAGTGATTGCTGCTCTGAGCATCGGATTCTTGCTGCTGGTGTGGGCCTGGGCCGGTAGAGGCGCTCACAGCCTGGAGAGGACAGGACAGGCGCGTTGGCTCTGGCCTTGATTTGTTGTGCGGCTTTAAACAAGTCACCTTATCACCAGCTCTCTATTTTCTTATCTGTTTAGCCAGGATTATGTTGGCTGCTCACCCAGCAAATATATTTTAAAGATTAATGGAAGAGGGCTAGCATAGTAACTTTGAACTCTTAATGTCAAAATGATACAGCATTCTTGTTATATCATTAAAATTAATAAAGAAATATTGAACTCCCTTTTATCAAAACACAGAACAACACTAGCCCAAAGCCTGTATCTAGGAGACCTGAGCATTTGGTTTTAATCCTCGATGGAAGTTAGGAACAAGGAAGGTTAAGCACAGCTTCAGGCTGGCATTTTCTCTCAGAAGTCTGTGGCACACATGCACATCACACATCTGGGGAATTTTGCCCTAATCAGTTGATTGGACTTTTCAGATGTTTCTTTCACTTCACTCTCTTACATCCTTTTCAGGAGCCCACCACCTTTGTTTCTGGAGAAGCTGCCTTTGCCCATCAATTGTCTCAGGCTATGGCAGTGACTTTTTTGGTTTATGTTCAGTAATCTTTGACTGGCGAGGACAGTCACTTTCATTTCACTTCCTGAAGGCGTATGAGGAATTAACTACAGGAAATGAATGACTAAGAGAAAAAAAAAAAAATAGATTAAATGGTTGTGACCGTGGAGGACTAATATTGTTTGACAGGGCTAAAAAGTAATTTGACTTTGTTGATGACTTTTCAAAATTCTTCAAATACAAAAATATATAGCTGCACAGCATATTACAAGTTAATAAATATATATTGAGGACTTAACAATGTAAGCGGCATTGACTAGGTTCTGGATGAGATGTAAGATGCATAAAAGGCACACCTTCAGAAAGATTATAGTCCAATTAAATAGAAGAAACTAGACAAAATTTAGAAAACTCTAAAATTTATGCACTGTTGTCTTCAGTAATTCATATCTCAACTAAAACAATGGCTAAAGTCAGTCAATCTATTATACGTAGATCTTTGCTAATTAATGCTTGACTTCTTATATTCAAAGTATTTTTAGGCTTGATTTATTCCAAATGTTGTATAAACCTCACTAATTATATGTACAGACTGAATATCAGACCATATTAAGTTGGTATTAAGGTGCAGCTAATTCAGAAAGAGAATGGGACAAGTATTTAAAAGTTCTACATAATTTGAAAGAGGCTTTTAGGTCAGGAAATGAGGACTATAACATCTGGTTAAAACTAAAAAAGAATTTTAACTAATTGTTCAAGTTGGACAATAGCCAAAACCCTGGAGTTAGCACACCTGGATAATATCTATGTAATGTTTCTAGAGGAATATATTCCAGTAAGGAAGCAAATAATAAAACTTTTAAAGACTAATGAGAGGAATGGAGTAATTTTAGGAAACAAATTTATAAAATAATGTTATGTAAACACGTTTCAAGCTTTAGAAGACAAACCTGGCTATTCTGAGAGATGAAAGAGAAGCACCATGAAATCTATGTTGTTTAAAAATAAATCCTTAACCTCTGTTTACACAGACTGAGGAGGTTTAATCCTGCTGTTTTCTTCACATATGACATATAGTTGCCATTCAGTGAGATAAATTTCTATTTACCTTTCATTTCAATTTTGATAAATATTTCAATCTCCTAAAAACCAGAGAAAGTGCTTTACATTTGAGGTGAGTCATAGTTAGTGAAGACAAAGGAGAAATAGGAGAAATTTCACGTTGTAGATCAGAAGTAGGAAAAATGAAAATCCATAGAAACTGTTTTTAGTAACCCTTAGGCATTAATATTGTTCAGTCAAAAAAAAAAAAAAAAAGAAAGAAAGAAAGAAAGAGAGAAAAGAAAGAGGAAGTCTGCTAAAGTATTTGAACATAATTTACTGAGTGACGGAATACAAAACTTTCTAACTTTCACAGTGCGATGACTGTACGAATGGATTTCAGACCCTTGTATAGTATTTTTTCAGAGTTCCAACACTGCTAATGGTATAGAGACAATGTAAAGAAGCCATTTTAAGAGCCAAGGCTTTGTTGAGAAGACTCCCTGCTCTCCTTCATTCCTACCATTATACACAGTTATCTGCTCAGATGGAATATCTTGGCTTCTTATTAGACATTTCAAAACAGGACCAGAATTTTGGTATACACTTGTGAATTAGAAAGGACAACTAATACTAGGAACAGTAAACCAAAGCACTCCCCAAAAAAGGATTTATTTCTTTGGAGGGTAGGCCTCTTGTACACTTCCCTCGCTAGCTAAGTGTTCTAGGAACTCATCAGCATCAGTGTACCAGGTAGCGTTGCTGTGAGAGGCTGAGTTTGGCTTCATGATTTTTTTTTTTTTTAAGAGATTCTTTCAGTGTGTTTGCCCATTTCATGATGGATGATTTACGAGCACACCTGCCCACACCATGCTGAGTGTTCAGCAGTTTTTGACCAAAAACAGCATGACTCCTGTGCCCCACCCTCCCTATTCACCTGAAAGAAAAAAGTCCTCAAAGAGAAATGTTTTCCTGTTGTGGAAGTGGTGAAACAAACAACGTCAGAAGCACTAAGCAGCGTCAAAATCGACAGGTTCAAAAACTGTTTTGAGCAGAGGAAAAAGTGTCTTGAAATGTGTATTGTACCAGAGAGTACTTTGATGGTGACTGAAGTTTAAACATGTAAGAATAAATATACATTTTTTGGATAAATACACTCAAGTTTCTTTGGGTAGCCCCTTGTGCTAACATTGTAAGACACAACCTAATTGTAAGCATTAACTTGCCCAATTGTATAAGATGTGTACACAGCAGAATTATTGACCCAATACCAATTGGATCTTAAAAACCAGTATGAGATTTTAAATTGCTGAAGGTAAATTAAAAGCAATATCTTATGAACTTAAAGTTGTAATACTCAGGTAATTTTAGATACTATCTATTATTAGTTTAAACCCAACTAAAACATTGACATGAATATTAAAAAAGGAAAATTTACTAATCAACCTGTACAGAATCCCAGTATGAAGGAACCATAAGTATTTAAAAAAGAATAAATAATGATAGGAAAATCTGATTACTCTCCTGATAGAATTCTGGAAGATTAAGTCAATGAAATTGCTATATTATACTTTGATTTTGGTTTTACAGATCATGAAATTATATTTGCAAATTTTATGCAAATTTACTAAGAGATTAATGTTGTCATGTTCTGTCGACCTAGGACAAAGAAAATCCTGTTAACATCATTGGTTACAAAATGTACAAAGAGATTCCAAGGTCATGGATTCTGTGTCTAGAAGAGCTAGATGGTTTTATTCTCTTTTTATAGCTACATTTCTCACCTTTTGCTGGATGCACATATCCTATAAATGCTTACAGTTGGTCACAATGACGGGCCAGAGAAGTCAACACACCTACTGACAAAGGTGTCTGTAGTATCATCGTTATACCATTCATTCTTTCAATGAATAATTTTTGAATACTTACCACGTAGTCCAGGCATTGTTTGAAAGACTTGGAATATATTAGTGAACAAAAAAGATGAAATCCTTTCCCTGGTGGAATTTACATGATGGTGGGTGGAGGCAAATAATAAGCATAATAAATATGTAAATTATGTAGTATGTTAGAAGGTGATACGTGCTATAGAAAAAAAGAAAAATTAGAGCAGGGTAAGTTTATTAGGTGTGTGGAGGAGGGGTGGATTTTTTAAGTACAGTGGTCAGTATGGGTTTATTTTCTCCCAGCATGAATCTTTGATGACATTTGAACAAAGACTTGAATGCCACAAGTGAGTTAGCCATATCTGGGGAAAAGTGTTCCACAGAGAAGAAACAGACAATACAGAGATCCTGAGAAGGGAGTGTGAATATGGGAGCTCACTAGTAGATGAAATCAGAGAGTTAACAAGGAACCCAATCATGTTAAGTCTTTTTGACCACTGTAAGCACTTTAGCTATTACTCTGAGGGACCGGGGAATTATTGGATAGTTTTGAAAAAGGGAGTGAAATGATCTAACTTGGTTAAAAGGATCACTCTGGCAACTGTTAAAAATAGTCACTAAGTGGACAAGGACAGAAGCAGTGTGACCCCTTAGAAGGCTCTTATAGTAATATAGGGTTAACTTTATAGAATGTAATTATTTTAGTAACCTCAGCCTTGAATTTTATAGCCCAAATTCCATGAAGGCAAATATTTTTATTTCAGTATACCTTTAAGTTAAATTATTTCCAAGAGTCATTTATTGAAACAATATTTGATCCTCAAATTTTCAAGACCATAAATCAAATACATAATTTAATTAGTGTAATGATTTATGTGTGCAATACTTTATAGCTTTCTATATGCTTTCTCAGGCAATAACTTACTTAAACTATGCAAAGACCCTGTGAAGTCGAAGAGTTGATGATCATTATCTTATCCAAAATTAAGACAGTTTGTTCAACTAGTTAGGAGCAGAACAGGATGGGAATTCTGGCATTCTTACTCCAAGCCTAAAGCTCTTTCCACTCTATCACTTTGCTTCAGATGAGTCTTTGGAATTTGTTATAATAAGACATGATCACCATTAAAGTTACTGTTAAATGAAGGAAATTTTCAGAAGATATTAAATCAGAGGGGAAGGGGTAGTGCACAAGAGATTAATGAGAGAGGAATAATAAAAATCAATCCTGATAACTTTGGTGCTTTATCTCCTGACCTCTTACTTTCACCCAGAAGTCACTTATTCAAATACTACTTGATATTGGAGCTCACCGAAGGTCAAAACTTATGGTGATGTGGCTACTAGCCAAAGCTAACTTTCTGTCAAAATTATCTTTAAAAGAGGCTAGGCTGAAGGTGCCTTCCAGGTCAGATATAAAGGTATTTCAAAAACCCTGGGTCAAACACACCTCTTAAAAAATTAAATGATGTGAGATTTGTCAAAAATTAGTAAGGTCTGTGAAACTCCATTTAAGAAGTTAAATGATCATAGATCATAATGCTTGCCAGCCTTTTAAACTTTAAAACTCTTTTTCCAAATCAGCTTGAAAAACAGATTCTTACTTTAAATTTCACTACCAATCACTGTCTTTTTCCTACTCTGTTTCCTTCTTGAAACCACTAGGCAACCCTTCCAAAACTTACCGAATGAGCTATTTCAAGGTATATGATTTCAAACTGTTTAACAAGTTTGACTTTGAGTAAAGATTTGGACTTTGCCTTACATCTTTGCCCTGCCGTCATGAAACAATGGCCAGTCTTAGAAGCCATACTTTCTAGGTGGACCAGTAGGTTCACTTGATTGCCCATCTCTCGTTCCAGAAAACTCATTGTTTCTCAAAGTCTTCTTTGCTTGAGAGGGAAGAAGCAGCTTGAAGAATAAAGTCAGGAAAGTTGAGTTGCTAGAAAATAGTAGAATCTCCTCAAGAATGAAGTGGGCTAATCAACTTAGTCCAGGTGAAAAATAATATGTATTGCATTTCTGTGACGTGTTTTCACATTTATTTTATTTCTCCTCAATCCTGTGAGGAGAGTGAAAAATATATTTACATTTTATTCACATATAAATTGAATCTCAGAGACTTTAAAGTATTTTGTCTAAGAAAGGAGATTCCAGCAAAAGAAGATTGACTCCAAATTCCACAGAGTATTCCCCTACCCCACTATACTGCCTTTAAAAATTAATCTAACCCTGGATCTTATACATTCTCCTCTGAACCCTACTGCTACCACAACCTTTACATTACAATAGGAAAGTGAATGCCTTTGGGGGTCTTGAAATGCCACATCCACGCATATTGTGGCTACACATTAAAATCATTCACTCACTGAGAAAATATTTATTGGGATGAGGACAGCTCAATCAATATGAATTGTGGTGAAAACTGAAGTTAATTAGCAGAGATAGATGTACATCCTAGGGTCAAATATTATTCAATGACACCTATACATTCTTTATGCAAAACTGAAAACTCCACTGGATGTCAAGAGGGACGACATAGCTAAAAGTCAGAATCCAAATTTGGAGAACCTCTTTTTCCAGTTTGTAGTCTGATGAAATATAATCACTAAAATGCAACATTATTAAAACAGGGAAGGAGTCACAAAGGAAAGTAAAATGATTATGTATTGAAGTAAAATATTGATGATTATTTTTGAAAGGAATGTTGACAGACTATAGTTGAAATCTGATTAGAAGATTAATGTCAGATATATTAGCCAGAGATGATCTTTCTATATCGATTTAAATCACATCACTCAAAAGAATGACCCCTCCTGAGTCTCAGTGTTCTTTAAGCAATAATGACCTAGATTCAGAGCAAGCCCTGACATTCCACTCCATCTACCTCTTCATTGTTTCAGGAACATAGTCTGGATCCTATTTGTCTTTCTTTCCCTGAAGTCCAAAATATTGTTGTCTCAAGATCATTATGTTTCCTTCAAATTAAAAAGATAATTTTTTCCATAATAAAATTATATTCAGATATACATAACTTACATTGTTCTGAACATACACTACCACTTCTTAAGATTAGTCACTAAGCTCAGTAATACTCTACTGCATAGAAGTTACACAAAGTGAACTGATGAGTATTATTATAACATAAAGTCTTCTAAATTTTATTTTCCTGTTTGTTTAATACTTGAAATCAATTTCTTGAAGGAAAGAAATTATACTTGCCCACAGATTGTCAGATAGAGGCAACCTGTCTTAGGTTTGAATGTTAAAATTGGAGAACATACTGAAAAAAAATAAACAAGAGGTGAGACCAGATGCTCTTATGCCTCTCTCCTTGCCTTTCTCTTTTTTCTTTTCCTTTTAATTTCCCTGAATCTTCCTCCCCTTTGTTCTTCCATTTATTAACCTTTTAGCTGAAAATGCAATAATCAGGCTAGGCAGAGCAGAATAAACAGATATGGTCCCTTAGCATTTTAGTGTAAAAAAAGACATCAGCACTGTTAAATACACATGTGGTGATGCACACAGACACCTAAATAATGCTCTAAAACAACTGTGCAATGTCTCATGAGAAATAGGCACTGCTCATGATTCTAAATTGAGTTGTTTTAACTAGATACAAGTTAATGTCTATCACTGTTCTCTTTTTGTTATTTAGTTAATCAACATGTTCTGGGAATCAGTTTCTTTATATGTGAAATACTGGCAATGAACAGGTGATGTCTAAAGTTCGTTTTGGTTCTAAAATACTATGACAATAAAACATCTCATTCGAAATCAGATTTTTTTTCCTGCATTATAATACATATTTTCTGCATTATAATACATACTTTCACTCACATAAGTATTACCTTTACCCCCAAACCTTTGTTTTCAAACCTGTTTTCTCAGGAATCACATGGCATGAAATGCCAGCTTTAGTTCTTTCAAATTTTGCTGATGATGTACAAAGCACCTAACTTCTGATAGATATTAAATAATGGTATTGATTGGTAATATGAACTTGAACTCTAGTATTAGAGAACCAGTGTCACATTTTCCTCCACTGAGGATCACTCATAGGGAGTTGTGTGTTTGGCATTAAGCACTTTACAGGGTACTTTATCAGATTTTAGATCTAGGATGGTTTAGGGCTGTCTTACCTTCACTCAACAGGAAATGTAACAACAAAAAAGACACAACAGAAGAGGGAAAGGCTGCCTCACAAAAGATTTAAGAGACACGTTTTCAAGTTTTTCTTCTATACTATACTACATTTACGAATTCTTTTAAACTTTGAAGTATATAGCATGTAGCACCCATGATGGACCCTAGCTTGGCCTGTTTCAGCTAGAGTCAAGACACTTTACAGAGGTTTCAGATTCAGTAAAACAAAAGGCATTGCATTAAGCATTTTCTCTTAACTGTTAAACACATGTTTCCATGAAATTATATTTATTTTTTGTTCACTTAGACTAATTCATCAAGATTCGCCTAGCAGGACCTCTTTAAAACCTAAGAAGGCTTGTGAGTTCATTTCCCCAATACGAATACAATATTTTCACTTGGAAACTGAAACACAATATTTTCCCAAGAAATTAAGTCTACATTGAGAAGTTTCCACTGAAAACAGACATGATTTTAATAAGAGTCCTGAAATTCAATGACATGTGAATGTTCTCGTATTAGAATACAACTTACATTCATTAGGAGTGTGACTATATTTTCTACTTAATTTTAGGTCAATGAAATAAATACTTCAATATAGCTCTCTCTATAATTTTTCTAATCCTAATATTCTATGAATGAACAGGGCAACAAGCCAAGTTCTGAGCTTACTTTCTGCCATTCACAGGGTCAAAAGGCTGAAATTACTTAGCAGACAATTTATTCCACTCTGAAGACAAAGGAAGTTGTTAGACGTCTTTTTGGTAATCACAGATGTGATGAAGAACTCTTGTAAGACTAATGCAGTATTTTCCCTGGTAACAAGATGTTTCTCCAAAAACCCCAAGAGGAGGATACAGCATGGGTGCAGTGATGTCTTTTGGGTTCCAGGGAATTTGTAGCCTCACTAAGCTACAAGGGCAAAGTGAGATGATACCCTTGCAGTTTCCAACAGCTCAGAAAACGCCACTCTGACATTTCATTTTACCTCAGCAAACAACTGCAATGAAAAATAGCCCAGACACATTATAGGATATGCCCTTATGCATGATATTTTGTATCAGATATATCAGTCACATTGCAAAGGACTTAGATCAACTTAAAAAAAATACAACCCAATAGAATGATTACAGCCGCTGCCTAGAATGACAAGTATTATCAACAAAAATTAATCAGGCGCATCTTTTAGTGAACTCAATTAATAATGTGCAACAACAGGGTCTCTTTTCTTAAGATGAAAATTAATTAGTGGAGGGAAGGTCACTTGGAGATGCTGACATCACTCATCAGAATGCTCTGGCAGCTCTAATTATTTGTCTTCCAGGCTTGGGTGATCAGAAATTATTGCAATACCTGAGCAACATTTTGAAAAAGCTTTGTGCATGGCTCTTTTAATTAGACCTGGTATTTGATTAATGCAGTGGAAGCGTTTAGATCAGCCTCTTATCATTGAGTGACTTAGAAGTTTTAGGGAATTATATTGTGTAAGACAGGGTCACTGAAGAGGTTTTGAATCTATATATTTTTATTATTAAAAGAGTTGTAATGTTAGATTCGATTTATCTTTATCTTATAAGTACTTTGTTCATTGCCAAGAATGATAATGTATGGGATAGAATTTTGTTAATTTTTTAAACATATTTTTGCCTCTCAGCTAAAATAAATGTGCTTAGCGTTTTAGAATTGAACATTTAACTTGAATTTTTTAAGGACTTAGTGTAGAAAATAAACTCAAAAAATAAATACAATCATTATGTCAAAATTTGACATTCAGTTTGATGTTAATGTACAGATACTGCAGACTCATAATGTGAATATAGGCACACTGTTTTGAGACGGTAGACAAAAAAGAAAAAATACCGTGAATGTGACAAAGTTGATATAAATGTATTTATTTCATGAGTTGAGTAATTAAATTTCCAGTTTTTTGAGGATTAAAAAATTAGCTATGTGATAAAACCCATCTATATTGTGTGCGACAGTTTAAGTGTGATTTTTAAAGTTTTTAATACAATTATACATGGAATTCATACCCACAGTACCTTTTTAGCTGATGTTCACTTGTAGTGAGTGTCAGCTATGGTTTGGCTACAGATTTTCTTCAAAGAACACAGGATAAAGTGGAATTAGGGTAACTTTCATAATGTCATTTTTATCTTCAGGAGGACGTCTTCAGATCTTTAAAACTATAGAACACATGTACCCGACTTTCTGTGTATGAAGATCATTTTCCTGAGTTTATTAATCTAATTTTTCCCTTTTATCATAGGGTCGGGGCGTCAAGGCTCAGTCAGGTTGACTCGTCTGTGGAGTCAGTGTGGGGACTCACATGCAGGTAAATAACCTCTGTCTGGGCTCCCAGCTCAAGATGACAATGGGAAAGTACACTTCTGCTTTCCACCTCTGCTAACCCAGGGGGGCATTCTTGTGTGGGCGACTTTACAAAGAAAGAACTGTCCTGAAATATGTTTTCAGGACTCTAACATCAATGGATTGTGATACTTAACTCCTTGGGAGGAAAAACTCCCTACACTGTGTCTCCTGTTTGTCCCCTCTGTATTTCTTGGTCTTACTCTTCTTTTCCTTCCTCTTTTATTACCTTTAGCACCTTGAGTTGTCTGTATGTGATCCTTTGGCTTTCTGATTACAATCAAAAGATTTAAGGCAAATGAGAGTAACCAGAGGGCAAAGCTTCCTCCAGCTCACCCCATCCACCATCTCATCTACTCCCCAAAGTCAAAAGTTCTTCCTGCGGGAAGCAAGAACTCAAAGGTAGTAAATGTTCTCTAGGGGTTTCTGGAGATACACTTGCCGAGCAAAGAGGACACGAGTAGATGATCGAGCCCAAATTTGGACCTTGCAATTTTGCTGCTCACCTACTCACCAACTCAGTAGTATAAGTACACACACACACACACACACACACACACACACACACACACACACACCTATTTTCAGTGTTATGGTTTTTTTTGATGTACTATTGTCAACCCAGTTAGAGAAGCAGAGGGTAGTAAGAGAAGCTGGCTTTAAATCAAACCTGAGGGCAAATCTTGACTCTGTTGTTTAATATCTGTGTGATCATAAATGAGTTACTCATTTCTCTGGAACTTAGTGCCTTCACTTGTAAATGGAGATAATATCCCAAATCTTATGGTGGGAAAATTAAAAGAGGTAATGTATATGAAAATACTACAGTGATCAAAACATTCTAGTAGCTCAATAAATGTTAATTTCACTTAGTCTTATCTTTTAGCTATTTATAAAAGAATCTAACTGCTTTGCATTATTTTCAGTTTATAGACTATCTTTAAAATGAGATAACCTACACTCTTAAGATATATATTTTCAAAATCAACAAGTTGATATTTATATGTCCTAAAAATCTAGCATCTATAGTTCAAATTATCTATATTGGAATTATCTGAGATATAATTATGATTTAAATATCAAGAAAAACAAAGTACCTTAGCCTACATTCACAGCTAAAACATTTGAAATACGTATTTCTCTGATGAATTATGCATGCAAAGGCAGAGTGGGGCTCCCTGATTTATTTTCCCTCTTTTATGCCTTGATTTTCAGGCGGTGTGCAAAGCAGTGTATATTTTTTCTGTCCTGAACTCCCACTGACTATATTATGCTCATGGGGCTCTTCAAGTGGAGGAGACACGCAGCCGTGCTCACGGATGGCAGGTTGGCCTATAAAGCCAAGGTAGTGAGCGGGCATTTGGGAGAAAAGATTTTAAAATTAGTGTCAGATGTGGAATTGTTACGCTGAAGTACAACATCTCCGCTTAGGTGTCAATTCCATTCACACTTCTTTTACACCTCTAAAAACCCCATCGTTTTAAAATCTCAAAAACTGAAAATTATGATCGTAGAGGAGACACGCTAAATAATGAATCTGGATAAGTTTTAAAATTTAGCAAATATTTATATCACACTTGCTATGTACCAGACACTATTCTAAGTCATTATAAGTATTAATAAGAAAGAAAATTAATCCCAAATTGGGACCAGCATGTAATTTCCAGAAGACAATAGATAGCAATAAGTGAGAAAAAGTCTTTAAAACGTGAATTTGATAGTTCTATATGTTAATTGGTATTATACTGTGTCACCTACCCTGAATGATAAGAAACATCAAGTCATTAGCTGCCAATGAGAGAAAGATATTCTGTTGCAGGTTCCTGTCAGATTTTTTGGATAGGGGACCACATTCTATTGTGCAAAGGTGATTGGGTTATTGGTTGACTGCAGCCAGTGCTGATACTCTTGCGTGGGTTTGCAGAGTCCCTAATATACAGGGACTCTCTCTGGCATCCCATCTGTTCCACTCCCAGTCATTCCAGAACTTTGGATCTGGGTGGGATGGGTTGTGCTTTGCTTCACAGGGGTCACGGGGATTAGGGGTCACGGGACACAGTTTTAAGTCCTGATTTGGCCATGTATCTACTGTGAATGCTTTAAGGTTGCATCTGACTGCCAGTCTAGAGATGCGGCTGTATTAGACTGAGTTTATAGCATTAGCAATCGTGTCTATTTATGTGTCTCTGGGGGTTAAGAAAGAGTGGAAGATAGAAGTTCTCACATGGGATAAAGAGTCCTTCTTCCTTTTACTCACCCTGTTTATTTGATGTTGAACCAGTGTCCTACTTAAAAGGCAGATAAGTTACTGCATGATGACAATGAATTCATTTTATTGTTAGAGAAATTAAAGCAAAGAGATCATTGTCAGATAGTCCATGACTAACACCCCATTTAAATGCCATGACTTTTTCCAACAATCTTTAGTTATTTTCCAAAATTTGATCTCCCTTTTTGAAAAGTGGTGAACATAGTTTGTTAGCCAGCATTATGGTCTTTTCATTGTAGAAATAAATTCTGATGCTTGCTAATTTGTATGAAAACATATTTTAAATGGCAGCAATTGATTGCTAAGTGTATGAACTGAAAGTACTCACTAAATATTGTCAAAGCAGAAACATTTTAAAAATAATTCATGGAAAAAAAGCCAAGGCTTATCTGCAAGATGATGATACACTTTTCCACTTAGAATCTGAAGTGAGAACTTTCAGGGTAATGTTTTAGGGACATCCATGTTGATTAGTTATCTTTAAGTAGTACAAACTCTGGCTGGCCTCAGCTATTTTATCTGTCAACTGGGTTTAGGCTGAAATGGGCTACCTGGGGTCTTTAACTTGCCAGTTCCTGGATCCTGAGAAAAGTACTCAAGTAACCTGAAAAATTGCAAAAGTCACAAATCTTCTCCTAAGAACAAAAATCTAATGTATCTAGAAAGCAAGACAAGCTCAGATTCCCCATCACGTTTATTTGTCTGTTGTGGGTAAATTTTAAGATAATTCAAAATATCATCATTACTTAAGAATGTCTGACTTTATTTATAGGTGAGAAACCATTTCTTCCTCCCCTTCCTACTCATGTGGACAACAATTAGGAAGCCGTTTATTTCTATGATTATTTAATAGTCAGACCTACTTTTGTGTACCTAACTTGTGCACCAAGTTTTAAATACATTATATTTAAAGTTGGGTAGACTTGAGGGGTTTTCAGATTTGAAGTAAAATATAGTAATTTCAAAAGGTTCTATTATCAGTTGCCTGCTGGAATTTCTATTAATTTATCGATTTGAAACAAATTGCAATAAACAAACCCTTTGCTTCTTAGCATCATACATCTTATTGTCTACATGATCTGATGAGTAACTGATTAAATTAGCACAACCTTTCTCTGCATTGACACCCTGGGCTTTATCGGCAATAGTATATATCATTTCCTAACAAATTCCTCTGTGATTTTTCTTAAGCCTGCTACTTTGATTCTATTCAATCAATAAGAAATGTTCATAAGAAAAATATTGCTAGTAGATTATTATTCTTTCTCCAGGACATATCATAGTTTAACTTGTCAGAAATATTTCCACATATAAACAATAAACCGTTCTCTGTTTGTCAAATTTAAGGCTGCTAAAGTCATCCTGGTCAAATGCATCACCTCAAGCTATATAGCTAACGACATGCATTTGATCACCTTGCCAACTGTTTTATATCTGAGAAACAAAGGAAACTACACATGTATATTAAAACTGATTAGCATTGTACCCTAAAGCAATTAAATAAATATTAGAAGAAACTCCCACAGCCCTTTGTTTGGCTATAAGGGGCTCAGCTGTGCTCCTTCTAACCCTAACTACATCACTTCAAATTACCAGTAAATTAACAGAGGAACACTTTCAACCTCAGAGCAGATTTGATCCAAATAGTCTTTAAATGCCATTTCTGTTCCTATTAACCTAAAGATCGGCATAGCAGATATTTTCTCGAGGCTGCCCAGCAGTCCAGGGCCTTAACGGCGAAGTTGTGACAGCACTTTTCATGATGATTTATGATTCCGTGTTTAACTTGATTACGCCAATGCTGACTCTGAATACTATTTCAATTAGTGCACAGAAGGTCACATCACAAATATTCCTCTATAATCTATTCCTATTAACACTAATACACAGAGTAACCAAATCTTTTCACCCTTGTTGATTCACATCATCCATAGCCCTAACTGCAGGCTTGTTTACCAGTTTACTGCTTTGGACACTTCCGAAATGGTAATTTTCATTCCTTTGAGTATCATTAATAGCTGTACCATGACATGGGGAATAAAGCATTTCTGCTGGCATTTGTGCATTAATAATTATCAAAGTCTCAGATTTATTAAACAGGAGGTATGCTTTCTAAAATGCCTGTCCAAAGCATTATTTCATGACCAATTACTAAATAAATATACAAAAGATTTTTTAGGGAAATGAAACTGGCTTCCGCCTAAAATCAATTTTAGCAACAACTCTCTTCTCATTATTGCTCCCTTAACGACTTCAGGGAATTGCTCCTATTTATATGTAACCAATCATAATCCTGTTTTATTTTTTTGACTAATTTCTACATCTAGTCATTGGGGAAAACTGAGAATATTGGGTCATCAGGTCTTTCCTTTTTACCTGCAAACTGTTTATTAAACAGTCCCTGTGGTACAAAATTAAGACTACAAAGAGGAGTAGAGTTTTACTGGAAAAAAAAAGTTTTCATTTTGTCCAAAGGTTAAAGTGAAACCAACTGCTAGAGACAAAAATCCACACGTCATTTAAACAATTAGTGAGGAATGTTCAAAGACTTTATGTTCAAAGTGTACGCAATTTGTATTTTAAGTTGTATGGGGAGGGAATCTAGACTTAAAGTTAATTAACAATAAACCAAGAGGGCTTCATCGCAGACGTTTAACTGCGCACGGAGAGGCTGGCGTCCAGCGGAGAACGTGGGGAGACGTAGGAGTGGGAAGCTGGAATGTCACTGTGCTCAGTGGGCCCCCAATAAATGCTTTATTAACAGCAATGATGTCAGCTTTGCAAAATACTAAAGGAGCCTCGTCTCTGTGGCTTGCTTTTTTCCTGCCTTTTTTTTTTAAAGGACTTGAAAATTATTTTAATAACAAAGTATTTACAGAAGGAAACAGCAACCAAAAACCTAGTAGTCTATACAGCATTGTTTCACGCGACTGCTGACACCTCGACAATCTTGTTTTAGGGATTCTCCAGCAATCAAAAGTTATATTTGTATTCTTCACATAGCTGATTTTACTGAGTGTTCATGAGATATTCGCTGTAAGCTAAGTGAGCAAGAAACAGCTTTCCTTTTTTGGAGGGAGAAGCTGAATTTGCATGGAAATCTCATTTTTAAAAAGTCGGAACAGCCAATACAATTTCTAAAAACTAGCCGGGCTCGGTGCCTCAGCCTGTAAAATCCCGCACCTTTGGGTGGCTGAGGTGAGTGGATTGCCTGAGCCTGCAGGTTCGAGACCCGCCTGGGCAACTTGGCGAGACCTCATATAAAATATTAGCCGGGTGTGGTAGTGCACGCCTGTAGTTCCAGCTACTTGGAAGGCTGAGGCGGAAGGATCGCCGGAGCCCGGCAGGTCGAGGCTGCGGTGGCCGGGAGCGGCCACTGCACTCCAGTCTGGGTGACAGAGTGAGACTCCAACTCAAAAAAACCAGAAAAACAACAACAAAAAAACTGATATGGTCATGTTTCTTTTGGTGTTTTTATACATTTATTCCATGTACCCACTTCAGTGAAATGTAGGCAGCTAGCCAGTCCAGTCCAGTCCTTTTTCCACACACCCCAACACACGTCTCTTTTGAAGTCTTTTCTTCCCCTCTACCCTTTTCCCTAGTCTCCATTCCTAGGTCCTCCTTCAGACCTGTGTTTCCTATTCCAAAGCCCCATCCTCTCCCACTAATCCTAGCTAGAAGATTAGCTGACAGAAAAATCAGGTATTACCTAATACTGACTAAACATACAACCCCATCCACAGGCTTAAAAAGGGAATCTGAGACTATAAAAATAAAACTACACTAGTAAGATGGTGTGTGGGGAGATTACAATTAGTAGATGAAGGTGCTGCTAAATAATTCTTTCAACACAGCGTATAAGTTATCTACTTAATTCTTAAGGCTGTCCATGCTTGTTTGAATGTTCAAGAACTCAGATGATCGACTTCGGCCCCCTACAGCAGCTACTGCATACAAGGCCCAGAAAGGTATAGACTTTGCCTCCGAGATGTGTGTGTCTGGTCTCAGATATAGAGTATCCCTACAGCCGAGGGAAAAATGAACTCCAAGATCATAACTTTCCAACTGTGTATTATTTTTATGTTGCAAAGTTAACTCCAAAAGCTCAAGAAACAAGGAAGCTCTTTCTTCATCTCTTTCAATAATATATGGACTATGTACAATGGCTGGCACTTCATAGATACTCAATGAAAGTTGCTTTTCTTCTTCCCATCCTCCCTGTTGCTTTCTGCTCTCCCTGTCTCACTCTCTCTATCTTGGACTCAAATTTAAAGGTGACTTGACCTGAGGATGGAAGCCAGAACCCTGGAGGATATTGCCCTTAACCCTGCCCTTTACCGTGGTTGGTGTCAAAATACATTTGAACAAACAAGCTGTTTGCAAATTTTGTTTTAGTAGATAGAGATAAGACTTTCCATTCTAGTACCAAAAACACATTTGAAAACTTATTTTGAACTAGAAGGAAAATAAAAATGGAGGATGGGGGAAGAATTTCATGCCAAGGTAGCAAAGTGAGAAAGAGAATCATCTAATTTCTCTTAGTTGCCTGTAGACACACTTAAGGGGGCTTAAGTATGGACTGACAAAGATGAATGAACCTCCTTATTGTTGCATTAATAGGGTAGTTAGAGTTAAGGATCAGTGAGCATTTATTCTTATAATAAAAGCTTTCTTTAGTTTTCCATATAAATGTACTTCTTTGTGTAATAGTATCTGTGTAGTAATCATAAGTGATGCTTAGCCTACACGTCTGAGTGATTAGGGAATAGTTATAAATTTTTATATGCATATATCTATATCTCCACGTGGATATAGCTTTCCTTCCTTTCACAGGTGGTTCATAAAAGGTTGTAATAGAAAAGATCCACTTCAAATGAAATGTTGAGCTGTTATGTCTAGATTGAGAGCAATCACAGAGATTAGCCCCTTGCCCTGAGTAATTTATAAAAAGCAAATGAGGGGCTGGTGGCCATGAAAATAAATATAATTAACCCACTTAGAAAAACCTTCACCCTTGTTACAGATAGTTTCTGCCTGAGAAGGCTGACTAGAATAACACAAATAAATTAAGAAAAAGATTCCAAGATCTTAAAGTTTCTTTCTAATTTCTTCATAAATAATTGAACTATAGAAGAATAGTACCATTTTTCAAACTCTGAATAAGCACCTCATGTATATGAGTCAGTTCATAATTTTTGCACAGATGTCACACTCCACAGGATATAAAAACAAACTAAAGATAGCCGGCCATATAATGTGTAGATATATCATCGTTACAGATGCTCGGTAGAGCTTGTGCATTTTTTTTCCAAAACAGATCTCAAATCTACATATTTTGAAGATATAACTTTCTCATTTGTTATTCTTGGACATGCTCTTTATTTTTTTAAGTGAATTTTTAAGAAAGTTCCAGGCCCACAAAGCTGGCATGCAACTGACACGGCGGGAAAAGCGTCCCCACACAAAGAAGATACAACAAAGACAGGCAGTGTGTTTTTCTGACACAGCCTACAAGAGCCTGCTAGTGAGAACTAACAGCATCCTCTCCAATTAATTCAGGCTTTTGGCTCAGCCATTTGGAGTCCAATACCCCGCCAAAGAATCTGCAAATGTTACGAACACGTGTGATTTACTGCAAATCTTCTTTTTGGGGCCTGAAACATGCAACAATGCATCTCTTAGAACTGACTGGAAGAAGGAAGGGTCTTTCATAGATGGCATCCAGCAATGCTTTTCTTAGGACTGGCTAGAAGGGGGAAAGATCATTCCTAGACAGTTCTTTCAGTTTGTTCCCACACGTGATTTAGTCGAACGCTCTCAGCAGGCTGATGAAATGATGTGACTGCTGTTTCACTCTATTTCTGCAATACCCTAAACAGAGGGTTAGGGTGGTTCTCTGGAAATTCTAGGGACAGCTGGTTTATAAAAAATAGAATGTCAAACAGTGATCATAATCCTTTCCTCAGGAAACATCCTAAAAGAGAAATGTCCAACTGGAGGTTTCATTCTGGTGGCAGAATATTGTTCTTAAAGCAAGTCTCATAGCCTAGGTTGGATCCCAACTCTGTCACATCTCAGTGTATGATTTTGAGTTATTTCATTTCCGAAGTCTCAGTTTTTGTGTCTGTAAAACTGGGGCAATAACAGCATGTAGCTGTAAGTCATTATGAGGAGTAAATAAATAACACTTGCAAAGTGCCTGGCACACAGAGTTTAACCCTTGTTTTTATAGTTACCATTTTGCATATTATGTGGAAAGAACCTTTTCCTGAAAGGTCTGTTGGAAATACAAAGAACAAATGAAGGGAAGCACTACTTCAACTGGAAGGAAGTAAAGCAGGGAGCTCATTACTTCCAGAGGTGACATAGGTTAAAAAAAGTATGTCAAAAATTTCTTTGCCCGATGGCTCAGCCTGTAATTCCGTGCCTTGGGAGGCCGAGGTGAGTGAATTACCTGAGCCCGCAGGTTCGAGACCTGCCTGGGCAACATGGCGAGACCTCATCTCTACAATAAAAATCAAAAAATTAGCTGGGCGTGGTAGTGCGCGCCTGTACTTCCAGCTGCTTGGAAGGCTGAGGCGGAAGGATCGCCGGAGCCCAGCAGGTCGAGGCTGCGGTGGCCGGGAGTGGCCACTGCACTCCAGTCTGGGCGACAGAGTGAGACTCCAACTCAAAAAAAAAAAAAAAGTTCTTTGCCCATGCATTAATAATGATAATATTAATAGCAAAATAACAACGGTAATGACAATAGCTAACATTTATTTTATCTCATTTACTTACTAAATCAAACCAATATTTTGTGAAATGATTCCAGTATTGGAATGAAAAATTAACTATTTAATTATTAAAAAGTCTTTGTGAACATCTTACTGACATCAACTATGGTGGGCCAGAGATGGGCAGAGAAAGCTGCAGAGTGAGCACCCTCAGAACATCTGACTACCGTCATTGGACAATTCATCTTTGAAAGGTTAATACAGACTAGAGGAGGGAAAAAGAGGGAAGAGAGAGAGTGAACGAGAAGGAGAAAATATTTCTTAAGTATCCTTTTATGTGCCAGGTACAGTAGACAGTACATAATACCTATTAGTATAAAGGGTAAAGAAAGATTTCTCAGGCTTTCAGAGTCAGTATTCCACATGAAAGCAATAGATAGAAATTGAAGACAAATAGAACAAGCATTTCATCATTCAAGGCTTAAACTATCTTGATAATTTAGATTATTGAACTACATAGATAGAGGTCCAATCCATTCTGTTAATTCTTTTGTACTTTTTTTCCCGTTCTGAAAGTCTCACAGAAGTTGGTGAGCAGATGAACCTTTTCACCATTTGTGTTTGAGAACACACTTTCCTTGATACTAAGAGGTGAATTAAGGCATCAGGAGTAACATGGATGTGTTAGATTTTTTTCTTTCTTTCTTCTTTTCTTTACTCCCCTACCTTCTTTCCCTCTCTTCCTCTACTTCCCTTTCCTCCCCTCACTCACCCTCCTCCTACTTCTCCCTTCCTTCCCTCCTTCCTTTTCCTTCCTTCCTTCCTTCCTTCCTTCCTTCCTTCCTTCCTTCCTTCCTTCCTTCCTTCCTTCCTTCCTTCCTTCCTTCCTCTTGTTCTTTCCCTGGTCTTACTAATTAAAAACGGGATAGGATATTTTTCAGGTCATATACTTGTCTCTGTTAATCACACTTATTACAAAATTTGATTTTTTTGGTAACTGTTTAGTAATACTTTCCTACTCTTACATTATAAATATACTTTCCTAATCAGAATAAATTCAAGGACACCCAACCTACTCTCGGAAGAAACTGGGATATGTATGTGATCTCTACATTTATTATTCCCTCCATAGGCTCCTTCCTCTGTTACGGACCCCAGGAAGTCATCCACAAAAACGGCTACAGTGAGAGTTCATTGCCGAAGTAAAGTTTCTTTCTAGCAGACTTAAGAAAGATCACTACAAGTTATAGATTCTTAGTTAAATTTAAAATTTCCCAAAACAGGAACAGATCACTTCTTCCAAACAAGCTTTGTCTTTTATATTTTTGGTAGACTCAGGTTAATCATATTTTTCTGCAAATATTGTAAGTTGCTTGGATATGTGTGAATTAAACTCAATAATAGTTTGGTAATAATTTTAAACCTTGAATTTAGAAAAACAATTCTAGCTTTCTTTGGCCTAAACTGACATTGGCTGTATTGAATACTTCCTATAAAAAGTGACAATGCTTATGGTGCCGACAGCTGGAAGCCTCTTGGGGCTGCAGCAGTCTGCGATAAATGAAAAGCTCTTTTAGACTGAATTTTAGTTGTGTATTGTTATTTGTCTTAGAATCCATTTATTAGTCCAGAGATAATGTGACAGTTGACTCTTACAGTAACACAGTACTCATTAGCTAGCTTGACAGGGAGGTGCCAACATCCGCTGGAGATTGTATTTTATTAATCTTCATGGCTCATTTGGAAGCCTGGCTGGCTATCTTGTAATGTGCCCTCGTGCTGACTGGGACAGGGATGTGTAGCCATGCTTACCACTGAAGAATATGAACTTGCATGATAGGATCTTTCCCTTTTTTGCAGAAATCTAGCAAAATCCAAGTGGAAAGCTATAGTATCCAGTGAAACTTGTTCAGAGAGAATCTGTAGCATTCTGTGTAAATGCTAAGGACCATTTGAACTTAAAACTACTCAGCACTTGGTTGAAATACAGCTGTCTTTTGGTATCTGGGTGGATTGGACTCCCTGTGAATACCAAAATCCTCTGAAGCTCAAGGACTGCCTACAGATACCACTGAAGTCCAAGTCCTTGATATAAAATGGCATAGTATTTGCATATAACCTATGCATATCCTTCTGTATAATTTAAATTATCTCTGGATTACTTATAATACCTATACACTGCTATATAGATGCCGTGTAAATTGTTGTCATACTGTATTTTTTAAGAAAATAATAAGCCGGGTTTGGTGGCTCAGCCTGTAATCCCGCACTTCGGGAGGCTGAGGTGAGTGGATTGCCTGAGCCCGCGGGTTCGAGACCTGCCTGGGCAACTTGGCGAGACCTCATCTCTACAATAAATCAAAAAATTAGCTGGGCATGGTAGTGCACGCCTGTAGTTCCAGCTACTGGAAGGCTGAGGCAGAAGGATCGCCGGAGCCCAGCAGGTCGAGGCTGCAGTGGCCGGAAGTGGCCACTGCACTCCAGTCTGGGTAACAGAGTGAGACTCCAGTTCAAAAAAAAGAAAAAAAAAGAAAATAATAAGAAAAAACTCTGTATATGTTCAGTACAGAAGCAATCATCCATTTTTTTCAGAATATTTTTCAAATATTCGAACCCCCTGAAAGATTTAATTAAGTTTAAGGTAAATTTTTGAATGACTTGCAAGAGTTTAGTTTCCCATCATACCTTTGTCTTTCGATATTTTTTTTAGTGATAAAAATTGTCTTCTGAGTTGATCTAGATTTTCTTCAAACTTCCTATATTTTTATAAATTGTGATCTTGAAACATCTTTGTGGTCTTGAAACATCTAAACAAAACATCATGGTGCACAGATTCCATTGTGCTCCTATTCAGCTGACTATTTTGTTTTCAATTGGATTTTTGTTATGAGTATATTTGTTTGGGATTTTACTAGGTCTTTTATCAACCATTCATAAATTTCTTATAAAGTGGTTAACTATTTTCAAAAATTACTTTCGTAAATATTTGGGAAGAAGGTTGAAAAATCTCCATACCATCACACTTTGTTGACTTCCTGGAAATATACATCATTATCTGGTTTCTAACTCTCTGTCTATTATAGCCTAAGTCTATATTCCTAATGAAATTTTCATTTATTTCTTACCAATTCAAACATATTTTACTTCATATTAACTGAAAATAGATTTGATTTGGATGTTTTCTTTGGCACTACACTAATAAGGCTAATCAAGATGAGATTCCAAGGCTTAAAAAAATGAAATCAACATGTGGTTTAATTCTCACTACTAATACTACCCTGAAAGACTGTTAAGTTTCTGATAGAAAACAATAAAAAACAAGGAAATTCACTGTTAAAACGGCAGCATACCATATGTCCTTTAATACCTAATTACAACAGGGGCACAATAAGAAAGTCATTAAACCTGCACCCTATTGTGCATAGGTATCAGAGCACATATGGCACGTTTCAGCCATTAGTATGAATTTGATTGCATCTGTGATTTTCTGTTACAACTTTGACTGTATTTGCAAGAAGAAAATGTTGGTAGACATATTGGTCATTGAGAAGAATTGCCAACAATGAGAAACGGGACCATTTTTACCCCCCAGAGATAGGTTATTATAAATTGCATAAAGGCCTACTAACAACCTTGTTTTTTCTTCTGTCAGTGTCTTTTGGTGCAATATTTTCCTCATTGAGAATATTCCACTCAAACAAATAATTTTTACTTACTAGCTAAGATAATTTGATCTGAACCTAGCAAAATAAGCATTTCTCACTAAATATTTCCCAGAATATTGTAAATTTGCGGGCCTGAATATCAGAAATTATAAATGATGAAAAGGAGAGGGAATTAATAGTGCTGTAGAAGTGGAATATTTAAAATGGTAGTATTTTCTCTAGAGCATGACTTCAAAACTTTCTGTATTCATATACTATCTATCTACCTATCTATCCATCTATCTATCTGTCATCTATCTATCCATCTATCTATCATTGATATATTATCTTTTTAAGGCAAATATTAGGTATGAAGGACACGGATTAGTAGAGTAAAGGCATTAGGTCTCATTTATCTCCGTATCTCTAATGCTTAACTCATAGCAGAGTCATGCAGTTGTCTGACACATTTAGATGCATGATAAACATAATTTGATTTGAATCAGATGCATATAATTTACTTACATTTTATTCATTTATTCATTCATTTTTTTCTCCATTACTGAACACCTCCCATTTGCTGCGAGCTGTTTTAGTGCTTGGAGTACAACAGTGTAAAAGCAGATAAGCCTTCCTTCACTATATATTCTACTGGAATCAGCAAGACAAAAATAAATATACTATTTTTCACTCGATGACAAATGCAATGAAGAAAAATAAAGCAGTGAGGAGGAAAAGAGTGTCCCAGGGTGCGTGGGGAGTTTGTTGCTTTTCTACTCAGTAGCTGGGTGACAATATGGCAATTCGTGTGCAGGGAAGAAAGGACTAGCTGAGTCTTGGGCTTCATGTGACCAGTGTAAACAGAGATCAAGGACAAATGACACACGCATCTCAGTGGTCTCACGGCAGATAGTAGGTGGGGAGGTTGTGGGTGTTGGGGGACAAAGGGGCAGGGTCCTGTCATGGGGCCCTGGGGTTTGGGATCCCTCTTCACTCCTAAAAGTGTCATGTGGAGGCTGGGAGAGAAGCCTCCTAATCTGAGTTCCTGGAGCGCCTGGCCTCTGATTCCTTCCCCCTCACCTCTGAGTGGTCGGGAGTGGGCCTGGCTGGGGGGCTTTTCTGCCCAGCACCTATTGGCCAATGCTGTTATTAACCCGGAACTAGATTAGAGACTCACCATAGATGACAGACATTTTGAGAATATTTCCTGCCCTTCAGCTTTGTTGACAATATTTTTCATATAGCTGATGAACTATTGATTTAGAAAGCTTAAACACATTTAAAAAAGTAAAGCTTCATATTTCATGAAATCTATGTCATTGAGAATTCTGTCCTGTGTTAAAAATGTATCCTGGAATACTGCAATAAGTTGTGTAGGCTGTAAACATTACGTATTGTCTTTGCTGTAAAAATACGAATTTTATTGTTATTTGTACATGTTGGCCTAACTAGAATGCTATTTTTTTTCCCCCCAAAGGGCCTCGACCATTTTGGTTTAAGGAACTTTACCCTTGCAAGCTTGCTGTGTGCTAGGGACTGAAATCAGATAAGGGCCTGGTTCTAAACCCAGAATAACTGAAATTTGACTCTAAGAATTGCTACAATAACTGCTATGCAAATAAGTGAAATTGTGAACACAAGGCTCTTGAAGATGAAGATTTTACTACTATACAATTAATAAGAAGTCTTGTTATCCTAAGTTTACACATGCTTATAGAATTTTTCAACTATTAGAATTTTGATGAAGGGTAAAGAGAGGGCGAGAAATCTGTCTTAAAAACTAACTTCAGTGACCAGATGTGGTGGTTCACGCCTATACTTCCAGCACTTTGGGAAGCCAAGGTGAGAAGATTGCTTGAGCCCAGGAGTTCGAGCCCAGTCTAGGCACATAGCAGGACTTAATCTCTACAAAATTAAAAACAAAATTAGCCGAGTGTGGTGATATGTGCCTGTAGTCCCAGCTACTTAGGGGGCAGAAGGACCACTTGAGCCCAGGGGGTAGAAGCTTCAGTGAGTCATGTTTGTGCCACTGCACTCCATACTGGGTGACAGGGTGAGACTCCAACTTAAAAAACAAACAAACAAATAACAACAGCAACAAAATTGACTTCAGTGGGTAAAAAAGAAAATTGTATAGTGATGAGGGTCCACTGTTAGATTCATTCTAATGGAGTCTTATCTTAGCCTAAGTAGTGATATTTAAATATCATTTTACTTCTTTTGATCCTCATCTCATAAAAGCATTAAAGACCAACCCACTGGGATATAATTGCAAGTTTAAAATATTCGAAGTCAAATATTCATCTAATCACTGAAATATAGCTAGATTACTGTTTTGAGATTTTTCAAGGGTGAGCTTTTTGGCAAGCTTTAAAAGGGAGACATTCTACCATGCTTTCTAGTGGATATCACTAAACACAGGTCCTCACTCCTTGCATTTGTTAAAGCTTGAACGAATTTCCAAAAATGAGCGTTGCGTCAGGGCCAGTCACACCAAGGTGTCACTGAGGCTTATGAAAATGGACTAAGATCTGAGCATTTCCATGAGTGGAGTAGAACTTCATAAGTTCTAGGATTTAACATCAGAGTCATGAACTTGCAACAGGGTGGTTGGAAGTCTTTCCCCCAACCAGTCTTTCTTAAGTAATTTTCCATCTATAGCACTGTGAATAAAATCTTGCTGCTACTTCACAGGATAATCATCTATGGGTTGTGGAGAGTATTCAGTGATCAAGGATAAAAACACAAAAATAGTTCACATAATTAACACAACCAAGACATTTATATTTAATCTTCCTTACAATGGTCACTTACAGCCCACAGTTGGTCCTTAGTACTTACAGACCAACTCTCTGCCACTAAAACTATGACAGGTAATTTATTAGTTCCTGCCCTGGCATCCCCTTGTATCATAAATACAGACTGTGTCCTGGTTTGATGTGAGTGCCTCGGTGCCAGGGACTGTTGTAACTGCATCTCGCACATGGTAGATGCTCAATAAATGCTTGATTGTTATTAGTTACTGCTCCATAGGGGTGAAGACAGAACTCTGTACACAGCAAATGCTCAGTTAATGCTATTGTGATTGATCTGTTTGGCAGGACAATTATCTGTTGAGAAATTAAAATTTTCATCCTTTTTTCTTCCTCTTCTATGCCAAGAAAGTAACCAGAATGTTTTGTTTCCTATCCTCAAGGTCATTATTTTGCACGCAGTAGATGGAATTTTCTTGAAGATACTGCCAAACTTTTCTCCTGCATGTAATCCATGTTTACTGCTGGTTTTCATTTTTGGAAGCCAAAACTCTCTGAGGACATTATGACAGTCTATCTCAGAAGGGACAAGAAGAGAGAAGAGGCTTGGAGAAAGAGAGCTGGAAGTGACTGTGTCCGAGTTGGAGAGTGAGCCCTGAAGACGGAGGAAGAAAGCATCATACCCTCCGAGCCCTTGGCAAGATGCAGGAGTTGATGGGAAGGGTCATGGCACACTCTGCGGACTAGGTCCTTGGCACATGGGGCTCCAGCTTTAGAGAAATTCTGTGACCTGGCAGCCGAGCATGTATTCTCTCACATCCAATCAGGGAGCTTTCAGTTGAGACAGTAGCAAAGAGTGACCACTTGGTCACTTGACCAGAAAACACCCTTCACAATAACTCTGCTTGCAGAAGATTCCTGGGAACTCCAGAACAAGTAGGTAATGAAGACAGCGCTAGAGTATAATAATGAGAATGATTATCAGAGGTGTATCTGGCTGGATGTGGTGGCTCACATCTCTGATTCCAGCACTTTGGGAGGCCGTGATGGGCAGATTGCTTGAGCTCAGGAGTTCAAAACCAGCCTGGGCAACATAGTGAAACCTAATTTCAACAAAAACCCCCAAAATAAGCCAAGCATGGTGACATGCACTTGTATTCCCACCTACTTAGGAGGCAGAGGTGGGAGGATCACCTGAGCCCAGGAGGGGTTCAATCACAAACCCTTCCAAAGTAACAGCTGAAGCCCAAACAAGATGAAAATAACAGGAGGACTCAGAAAAAGTTGACTAAGATCACTTAAGTTGTCAGGGTCCCCAGGGCATGTGGCAGCCACTACCCAAGCTGGGCTCTGCACTTTGGGGCTTTTTGAAAGTCAGTGTCTCCCATGGCTTTCATGACTTCATCTACCTGAGAAAAGATAAAGTTTAAAAGATCTCTCTTTCCATGTTTTAAACCTCTCAATATACAAGCAGGAACAAGACACACTGTGCTTCCTTATGCACAGAAAGAAATCTTAAAGTGGCTCTGTTTCCTGTTTTCTAGTTCAGTCCTTAATAAATTAAGGTCTAAGTGTGAATTTTAGGAAGCTTGGACCCCCAGGTTCTATGTGACATTAAAACACGATATAACTTATTGCTTCTGTTGGAAACATGGGTCTATTTAGATTAGGTGCTTGATTTCTCTTCAATACTTTAAAACATTTTTTCTTTTTAAAAAAGTGAATTATTCAATGTGAGCAAGAAATAAATTCTACATTGTCTATGGATTTAGCCCTTGGAATAACATGTGATGAGGTTAAGAAACTACTCTTAAAAATTATACTTTACTACCCATGCAGACTTTAAACAGTTCAGCTTCTGTGTACCTTGTGATCTTATTACTATTACCATGCTTGTTAGAACTCAGCTTTGAAAACCATCATTTAATACAGGTGAAGCAGGCCACTATGCACACATGCTTATCAACGTTGCAGAGAAAACTGAAATATAAAACATAAATTCAGGAATTTATTTTACAGACATACTATGAATATATTGTTATGCTACTCTTCAATTTGGAAATGAATTTGGGGAAGAGCAATTGGAGTCCAGGGACATGGGCTTGTTTCTTGACATCACATAGTCTCTGCATAACCTTGGTCAAGATATTCAACCTCTCTCAGCCTCAGTTTCCCTTATTTTTTGCTAATTAAAAAATTGTCACTAAGCACCCAGTCAACTCTGAACTATTTATGAAACTAATTTCAGTTGTAGGGCTTATTGCCAATTGTCAGTGTAATCTTTGAGGTCAAAGCATTATTTTAAGGGAAACTTCCAACTAATTGATATGGCATAGTTGAACTAAGGTTGGCATTTGAATTCAATATCATTTAGAATGTCAAGCTTTATCATCTCAGAGGGAAAAGCATAGTTGTTGAAGGCTATGGACTTTTGTCAAATGGAAGAGGTGAGAGAGACATATCGTAACCATTGTTTCTTGCCTGTGTTTGTAATCTGTCCTGGTAATGAAAGATAGGTCATAAAGCAATTTAGTTGCAAATGGTTAAGTGAATATATAGTATCAAAGGTATTAAAACCACATAAAAGTCTGCAATTATTTCTGAGATCTTTGAGTTGAGTAAACTTGACAATGAAAGAGTTTAAGGTGGTGTAAGGTATTGTTGGTCACTTTCATTCTTAAGATCATGTGAACATTATACTAATAGAAAGAAAATAGAATAAAGTATTATTCTGTTAATGAACTTAACAGTAGAACTCAGTAAAAATATGTGATAAATAAATACAATGTCAAGTTAGAAAAAATGTTGTAGTTTCATGTTGTTGGTTTGCAAATTGAATTTTTACATAAAATTTACACTAAATGGAACCTCATTATATAGTGATGAGGTCCAGTATGATCCAAATCATTAAAATCACTGTACTGCTTAATGATTCACTAAGTGGTACTGCAGTGCCATAAATTTAGCACTAGTTTCATGATTCAAAACACCAGACTGAGACACCAGCAAATCGTATGTGGATCATTAAATTTACAATGAATGTCAGAGATGAAATAAGGGGGAAAAAACACTTTGAGAGATAGGGATAATATGTGCTCTAAGGTGACATACATCAAGATAAATGATCTTATACCACTTGTGCTTGGATAATAATAGGGGGTAGTTTTTTTTTGTTATTCCTCATTTCATAATTTCCAGAGGGGCTGGAAGTCTAAACTCCTACGAATTAAAGCAGCTGTCACTTTTTGACTACCCTGTGATCTGTTTCATTTATATTTATAATATATACATTTATATATGCCATTACATTTTAAACTTAGCTGATTTTGCCTAGACATTATGCTCATCTAATTTCCTATCATATTAGTTCAAAATGATTTTTATGGTTCGATGAAATTTGGACTGGTAGTACATGAAACCTACCAAGAAAATAAGGTTTAATTCTGAAATCCTTAACGATGTTATTGTAAATCATATCCACAATGAAACCTTAGCACTATCTTAGAATTTATTCTCCAGAATAAATTCTGCTTGTGTGATAATCTGTGTGTGGCAACTAATAAAATATAAAAATGAATGTGTTAAATATATGCTGAATCCTCACTGTTCATGAACTTCGCTGATAAGAGACGTGAGGAATTCACATGTTTGTGTATGTTTGGGACATATTTTTTGGCCACAAGTAGAATTTTTATGTAGAGTAGGTAAGACATAATTTTTTAGATAGTCTGTTTAACACTAAAATGAGCAACAAATTGCTATGAGGTATCTCTAACACATTGGCTAACAGGGTTAGCCAACAGTACCATTCCTTTGTCAGGCGAACCCTACCTAATATTTATCATGTAATGGAGATTGTGAGACTTCTGAATCTAAGGCAACTCCTCATGCTGGTTTTATACCAATACATTTCTTTGGACTTTCAGACAAGAATCTGGTCCACGTATTAATTAATTAATTAGAGGTAAGATCTCACAGGATTGCCGAGACTGGAATGCAGTTGCACAATCATAGCTTACAGCTCACTGTAGCCTTAAACTCCTGAGCTCAAGTAGTCCTCCCACCTCAGCCTCTTGAATAGCTAGGGCTACAGGTGCATGCCACCATGCTCAGTTAATTAAAAAAAATTTTTTTTATAGAGATAGCGTCTTGTTACATTGCCCGGGCTGGTCTTAAACTCCTGGGCTCTAGCAATCCTCCTGCCTCACCCTCTGAGTAGCTGGGATTATAGGTGCCACATGTTACCTTTATCAAACAATGTATATTAAATAGCCTCTGTGGGGCAGATTTCTTTTTTTGCGGGGGAGATCTATTTATATTTATCAGAAGAATGGTATAACTAACAACAATCCCGAGAGATCACAAAATGAATCTGTAAGCTTACAGAGATCTTGGAAATCATGTCTACTGCCTCAGTGATTTATCTGTTAAAAAGTTATCTAAAAGTAAAGGCCGTGTTGGTGAAGATAATTTGTGGAAGTCACAGAAAACACTGTTTTATCTTTCTAGTTCAGGATGGAGAAGGATGGACTTTTTCCTTGAGAGACAAGGATAGTTTGATTTTGGCTACTGGATCCTGAAGTGGAATATGGAGGAGAAGAACATTTATTTCTTCCTGTGAAAATTTAAAAAGTGCTAAAATTCTGCTTTTATTTGAAGAAAAGCCCGAATTAAGAGAGAAAAAGAAAGACTATTCATTCAATGAAAGCATTTAAGATTGATTAGTTTACTTAATCATTGGGGTTTTTCCCACTTACCTCTGGTATATGAAGTTTTGTTCAGGTTGGCCAGATACTTAAGGCAATTTCTTCTTTTGCAAAGGCTATTATTAGTAGTAGCCATAAAACTGAATTTGTACAGTCTCTTCTCTCTCCCAATATTTATGAAGGTCTTGGAATATCTGAGCCAAACACTGGACCAAAAAAATCAAACACCAAAAGACCAAAGGGTGCTATAAAAAAGAAATGTATTCACCTTGTCCTTGAAACCATGAAAACAATTTCTAGAAAAAGCAGGTTGTGAAAATAGACTAGGATATTCTGTTGGCTCACGCAGAGCCAGATATCTAGAAATTGCTTGTATAAGAGAGAAGATGAAAAAGTGCTATTGCAGTCTCATAATAAGCCTTAGGACAGGATTGTAAAATGGACAGTTTAGTGAGGTTCTGAGACAAAATAGATGACCTCTGGTCAAATGCTGGGCTTGAAAGAACTTTCCTTCTTTTTTCTCTGCTTCTGAAAGTTCTTCTTAATCTATGGCAGACAGTAATATTTTATAAAACTTCCTGACTTATTTGCCCTTAATCATAAATCAATTTCCCTTTATCAGTTCCTCAGTAGTAGGAAGAAAAAGAGGAATTCATTTTGGAAGAGAGAAACATACGACATGAAGGAATACTCTATTAGGCAGAAAAAGTGACACCCCTTTCTAGCTCCTCCATCCTTCATATCTGGGGTCTAGTGGAGAGAATATGAGTGAGTTGGGGAAGAAAAGCTGTCAGAATTGTATTTCAACGTTCTTTCTTGGAGTCCGAATGGAAAGAAGGTGAATTAGCCCAGTTAAGATGCAAACAGAAAGTAGAGGTTCCACTATTTTAATGAAATTCTGCAATTGCTGGGCAGGATGCCCTTGCACTAATTGGGCAGCCCATGCATTGTAGTATAGCAGATTTTCGGGCAGATAGCGGTTCTAGTTTGACTCCAAAACCTCCATTGGTTACCATGTGGCAGGAATCATGAACTGAGGGCCAGTGTTGACCCTGGAGCTTGATGTGCCAGGAGCTTAAAGGGACAATGGAGGACAGGAGTTGAATAGAGAATGTGACAAAGATGCAAAGGAGTCTTTAATACCAACAAGATGGAGGAATGCATCAGGAATCAAGTCCATAGGATGGGCCGTCAGGCATGACCAACACAAGAAAGAATCTTCTGCTAGTTCATTGCCTACAGTGTTAGCTGTGGAGTATAACAGCATGCCCCTCTTGTGGGAATGAGTCAGTCATTACACAGATGATTCCAGAAAGCCAAGGCACAACCAAGAACCAGTGCAAATCCAAGTAATCCCATTAATTCCCAAACCGTGAAGTTTTATAAGCCTCACATCATATGCTAGGGCACCGTTTTGGATTGCAGCAAAGAAGGCATGGAAAAGCCTGATTGAACATCTTCCAAAGATTGATTTAAACTAAGAGACAGAGATTTTCAATTATTGGCTCAGATTACATTTTAATCCATATTGGACTAAATTTAATTTTCCCTTCATTACTGAATTGACCGGGGCCTTCATGAGGAGTATCAAGTTAGTTCCAAAGGAGTTGCAATTTCTTTGCGTATTTTAGTTGCTATGTGATAAACATATGTAAACGGTTGTTGGTTCTCTGTGGGTTAGAACTAAGAGGAGCTGCACTTCCTTGAGCCTGAACAAAGCTGGAGAGGCCAGTGGAATGGAGTCTCTACAACTAGGTCATTAGGCTGGAGGCCAACTGAGTGTGCTGCCCAGACATGGCCTTGAGGTCCCATAAAGGAACACATATGTCTAGCTTGCAGAATATATGCAACAGCATAATTATTGGGCCACTGGTGCAAAATTTTCAATATGAAAATAAGAGCATCTGGGATGAATGACTTCTATGTAAATGCCTGGCTTGTGTCTGAACTATCTGCTTCTCCAACGTTGTGGGCATTGACTTTCCATAAAAAGCTCATCATGTTCAGAAACAATGTTCATTCAGCTGTTGGTCAACAATATGAACAGCCTTGTTTGGATCGGGTCTTCCATCTCTTTAATGTGATTCCAGCACTTAATATATTTTGCATACTAATGCCCTTTGACTAGGGAAATATCTTTCTTGTGATCTCTCTTTTGAATTGTGAGCTGGTTCTTTTGCTTAACAAAAAATGTCTGCTGTTTCTTTAGTCTAGGAATATGAGGCTGTGCTTCAATCATTTTATAAAAAAATATTAATCTTATTCCAAATGGGTTAACTTCCTATCTTTTGTAAATTGAGATGAGGAGAAAAGAAGAGAATGAAATAGGATGGAGAGAGAAGACAAAAAAATATATAATTATTTTTTCTTTTTGGCATTGCATATGTTAGTTTATTCACGTTTCTATTTTACTCATATCACCATAGTTCTGAACTTTATAGAACCTTGAAATTTTTGTCTAAACTAGGGCATAGAAGCAGTTCCCTTCAGGATAGTATCTAAATAGCAGATTTCAATTTAATTTCCCTTCGAAATGGAGATTCTAAAAAAAAAAAAAAAAAATTATGTTTTTTTAGGTCCCTTTTCAGATAGCCCCTACTATGAACCATCAATCAATGTGTTCTAAATATCTATGTGCTAAATGTATACAGCAATTCTGTCTTCCACCTCGTGGAAGGTTTAGACCACAATGAAGAAGAGTTTTTTTTTAAAAAAAACTTATTTTTAAAAGGGAGAGCAGGATTCCTCGGAAGAGTGTGTAGGAAATGGTGAAGAGATCACACATGAAAAATATTCCTTTCCACATGTATACATGAAAGAGAACTTGAACAATGAGTTGTATTTCCCGGGTTCTAGCCCTACACTGCCTCTAATGCTGTGAATGACTTTGACCATGTGTTCAACTTTACATATCTCTAAAACAATCACTGATCTCACAGAGTTGACATGAGAATACAAAAGAGCTAAAATCTGTAAAAATACTTAAGTCATTATGAAATACTACACAATCATGAAATAGTAATGATATTATAATTAATGAAATAATCTAATATTCTTGCATTTTGGTCTCAGATAAGCTGCATAGCCTGGCTCTCTTCTTACTACCATTCTGTATTCAAAATCATAGAGCTGCTTCTTCTCCTCATGTTAGGGTATCTTCCTTTTCAGGGTGAAAAGAACTTCGGGTTTCTCCATCATGCATGAGTACAAGGAAACCCAATATCCCTAGCTATGCTGAACCCGTGACAGCTTATTGACTGTTAATAACCTTGACAGTGTTATTTTTCTTAGAGAAAAAGGAGACTTGATGACTTCTTTGTTCAATTTCACCTAAAGAGTATCTTGCCCGGTGCACACAGTAAGTGTCATTGGTAGAGAATTGTCCAGGAGGCATTCAGTATGTAAATGTTCTAATTAGATCAATGTAAAAGAGCAGTCGTACATTCTGTTATAGCAGTGTGTCTGGTTCCATTAATAAAACCTCCCGAAGGCATGCACTACTAGTTTTCTCAATTAGTTTGTCCCAGATCATTTCATCTTAGGGTAGGGAGGGGAGGAAGGGTGGAATGAGAGGGTTAAGGGAGATGGCAAATTTACTGGTAATTTCTTCAGCTCAGAGAGCTGCCCAAATTTGTCCCTTATTCCACCTGGTCACGATATTGGTCTTTAGAAAATCATATCCCTGCATAGTAGGGATTTTTCATTAAAATGGGAAATCAAAACACAACTTTTTCCCTTCCCCTTTTCCTGGTGAACAAATACTACCACCAGCAGTATTTGCTTCTCCTTCTCTTCTTTGTCCCCCTACACTTCCTTATTTTTACTTTACAAAGAAAGCAGTATTGTGTAAAATTCCTAGCACGGTGCCTGGCACATAATAGCTGTTTAATTAAACATTTGTTCCCTCCTCTTTCTCAAAGATAGAGCATGCCCCAGGCCTCCGAAAATGCAGAACAAGTATGGATGGCTATAGCATGCATAATAAGGGGACTCCATTTATGATAACTGAAGAGATGGCGATCCTTTCTTTTTACATGTGACTTTGAGATGATCAAACTGTAGAGCTGTTTGTGTAAGAAGGATGTAACATTTTTGAAGAGAGATATGCACAAGAGAGATTTTTAAACAGCTGGGACATTAGGAGAGCAGGGAGAGATAAGAGTGGGTGAAACCCTGACAGAAGACACTAGCACCCTGTGTGTTGTTGGTTGTCATTCTATGCTCTTCACCTTTTCCCTCACAATTTTTTTTGAATTTTTGAAAATCATTTTCTTCCCGATTTGAGGGTAAGCCTTGAGTCAAAATTATTTCCAGACTCCTCCCTGCTCTCCACTAACACTTACCAAGTTAAGAAGCCTTTGGGGAATGTGGAGAACAGTAGGAAGTCGACCATTAGACTAGGGAGTCAGGAGGAAGGGCTATTAACAGAGGACAAGAATAAATGACAAGAATATATGTCTCAGCAGTCCCAGTTTACCTATCTAGTCTACTCTAGCCTACCTAATCTACCTCAGTTCATAAGGGGTGCTGACTCTCTTCAACTGCTCCTCCCATATACTCTTCACTCATTTTGTGGAGAAGCCATAATGTGGTACTATGGAGACATTTCAGAGTAACTCTTTTGAGATGGATGACAGAAAAAAATAACTAAATAATTATTTATCATTGTCTGCAGTGCTATTCTACAGAAAAGAAGAAATTAATTTGTTCTTGTATATACATTTTTTAAAGAAGACATAGACAGAAGATGATAAGTTAAAATTAAAAATAATTTACTGGTTATGAAGCTGTGGGATGGGTGACTATTTTTGGTTGCAAAATCTTTTCCCCTGGAGGTCTTATTGACCAAGTGTGCATTCTCTCAGTGCAGGGTAACAGTGGAAATTTAAAGGGAGATTCTCTAGCTAAGAGTGGTTATAAGGTTTAAACCGTATGAAATTTCTGATATTTGTCAGCTCTTGACCTATGAAAATGACAGTCTTGTGTTGTCTAGCTATTCTATGAGCAAAGTTAAAAGAATGAACTGTGGCAGTGTCCTAGAATGTACGATTGAGAATGAGAGGGTAGGTTTGGAAAAAGGTAATGGAATCTAGTTTGCTCCAGAAGGCACATTAGAATGTCTCACATGAATCCAGAATGGAGACAATCTAGAGTAGTCGTAACACAATGTTAGGATACTGGGACAGTTGGGAGGGACTGAGTGCTGGTCTCTGCTCAGATTGCCTTTCCCTGGCCTTTTCACCTGGCTCACTCCTAGCCATCCTTCAGAACATAGCTCATGGAAGTCTTCCCTGTCCTAACAGGATAGATTCTGCCTCTCTCTTATATGCTTTTGTAGTGCTCTATCTTATTTTTCTTCACAACACTTAAGAGTATGATTATTGTGTATATGCAGGTGCACGCGTTTACAATTCTGTCATCTTCACAGGAGTGTAGGATCCATAGGGGCAGGAGCTGTATGAGTCTTGCTCCCTCTAGCTCCAGAGTTTGCCACAGTACCTGGCTGGCATTCAGGAATTTCAGCATGTCAAGTAGTCTGAGAGTGACTAGTGAGGATGGTAATCTGTTAGTATAAAACTGGATGGTAAAATTTAGAGGAAGACTGTGAATCAGAGACTGAGGAGAACAGAAAAAATATTATGTGCCAAGGGGGAAGAGGCAGCCAACAACCTATGTGGTTTAAAGAATTTAAAACGGACAAATTGACATTGAACTATTAAAACGACAGAGAAGCCGGGATCAGTGGCTCAGCTTGTAATCCAGCGCCTTTGGGAGGCTGAGGTGAGTGGATTGCCTGAGCCTGCGGGTTTCAGACCCGCTTGGACAGCGAGACCTCATCTCTACAATAAATCAAAAAATCAGCCGGACGTGGTAGCGGGTGCCTGTAATTCTGGCTACTCGGAAGGCTGAGGCGGAAGGATCGCCGGAGCCCAGCAGGTGGAGGCTGCGGTGGCCGGGAGGGGCCACTGCACTCCAGTCTGGGCGACAGAGTGAGATTCCAACTCAAAAAAGAAAAAAAAAAAAAAAACTACAGAGAGAGGGGGGTTCTATGATGGAGTTGCAGAAATGCCCTTAACAAATCAGAAGGCTGCTCTTTCTCCACTGCCCACTCCTTTAAAACAATTTATTTTTAAAATTAAATAATAAGTGCACATATTCATGGCAGATGTGTTGATGTTTCAATACATACAATGTATAGTGCTCAGGTCTGGGTAATTAGCATATCTGTTATCACAAACATTTATCATTTCAAGATAATTGTTTGATTTTTCAAGCATTTATTTTACTAATGAATTTATTTACTAGAGGTGGGGTCTCTCCATATTTTCCAGCTGGACTTGAACTCCTGGGCTCAAGCGATCCTTTTGCCTCAGCCTCCTGGGTAGCTGGGACTACAGATGTGTGCCACGGTGCTCAGCTGCTCCACTTTGAGTTGGCCAATATGGGGAGAATATCTCATGAGAGAAGCCACTGGAAGACATTGTGACTTCAAGGAGTCAGGTTCCTGAAGGGACAAAACACGGAGCAAGATGAGGTTAGATAAGAGGCAATGAAGCCACAATTGATTTGTGGTCTTGAAGGACATCAGACAGTGGGCAAGCTGGGAGGTAGGATAGAAAAAGATCAAGACGAGGTAGGTGTAAGCAAGTGTTCAGGGAAGAAGGAATGAATGAGAAAGTGTGGTGGATGGGGGTATTGTGAAATGAGGAGGTTCCTGAGGAATGAAGTGGAAGAGAAATACTTGCTATGGGGAGAGCGCCTGGTGAATATTCTGAGCTGTGAGGTCAGAGTGCATGCTGAGTGTTATGGATTGAGTGTTTATGTCCTCCCAAATTCATACATTGAAGTCTAATCCACAAGGTGACAGCGTTTAGAGGTGAGGCTTTGGGAGGCAATAAGATCAGAGGGTAGAGTCCTCATGCATTAGGATTAGTGATATTAGAAGAATAGACCACAGAGCTAGTTGGCACTCTTTCCACCATGAGTATACAAAAAGACAGTCTGCAGTCTACAACTACAAGAGTGCAGAGCTGACCATGCTGGCACACTCAATTCAACTTCCCAGCCTTCAGAGCTGTGAGAAATAAATGTGCTGTTTAAGCCATTCAGTCTCTGGTAATTTGTTACAGCAGCTTGAACTGACTAAAATACCCGTAGTGAATACAGCCAGGATTGCTAGAAGTCTCAGCTATTCAGCAGCCTCAGGTTTCTGACAACTTGGCTAGTCTGCCAGCATTTCCACACCCTCTTCCCAGCTAAATTAAGAATATACAAAAGGTAGGGGGTGAAGTTCCTGCCCTAACGCTTAGAACGAACTAGGAGGACAAGCAAATCTCTTTGTAATTATAAAGTAGTTTAATGATATGTTTTAACAGTTATTTTGCTGCATGGCAATTAGATTCAAATGGTAAGTCAGTCACATAAATGAATATAATTAGTGTTTCTGCATAGTTAAATCAAGCATTTTGAGGCCTGTTAGGTGAATGGTGGTCCAGGGAGAGAGAGAATTTGTGGCTCTTGGCACCTCCCCTGCTAAAGGGCGGGGGATTGTAGATTGTTCCAAAACTCCCTCGTTGATGTGGTTCTTAGAACCAGGGCTGCCTGCCTTCCGAAGAGATCTCCATATGATTCTACTTAGAGTTTTCCTTGCCCTTCTTCTCAAGTCCTGGGCACAAAGGAAGAGGGAGGGATGGCAACGGGCATGGGTGGGTGGTAGACACCTCTCTGCCATGAGAGTATGGAGAGCTCCTGACTTTGGGAAAGTATCTTGTCATATTTTGCCTCAGTTTTAAATTTTATTTTATAATATGTTTCATTATCTCAAAATATTTCAAACAAGAGGAAAAGAAGGAAAAAGAAAAGAATATAAGTTCCCTAGCCCATGTTTAAAAGATTTTAAAAGATGGTATATTTACTTCAGGATTTTTTTTTTTAAAGAATGAACTAAACAGTGATTGCAGGCACAGGTGAAGTTCTATCTTGTTCCACTCCATCTAGAGAAGCCACTGTACCACACAGAAGTGAGATCATGTGACCTTTGTCTTTCTGTGACTGGCTTTTTTAACTTAACACGATGTCTTCCAGGTTCATCCATGTTGCTGCAAATGTTAGGATTTCCTTCTTTTTTGGTGATTGAACAGTTTTCAATTTTATATATATGTGTCACATTTTCTTTATTTATCTGTTGATAGACACTGAGTTTTATTCCATATCTTGGCCACTGTGAATAATGTTGTAATCAACGTGGGAGCGCAGCTATCTTTTGGATATACTGGTTTCATTTCTTTTGAATACATGCCCAGTAATGGGATTGTGGATCATATAGTAGTTCTGTTTTTAATTTTTTAAAGAAACCTCCATACTCTTTTCCTTAAAATCTGTAATAATTTATATTCCCACCAACAGTGTACAAGGGTTTTCTTTTTCCACATCTTTGCCAAAACTTGTTATACTTCCTCTTTTTGATAAATCCATTCTAACGGGTATGGAGTGATACCTCACTATGATTTTAATTTGGGTTTTTCTGATGATTAGAGATGCTGAACATTTTTTTCCCATATGTCTGTTGGACATTTGTATGTTGTCTTTTGATAAATGTCTATTCAGTTAGTCCATTTTTAATTGTTTTTTTTCTTTCTGTTGAATTGAGTTCTTTACATATAGCTACTCCTTGGAGTATGTCCCAATAAATCCATCAAGTAGTGAAAATATCATAAGTTGAAAGTGCATTTACTACATCTAACCTACCAAATACTATAGCTTAGCCTTACTTACCTTAAACATGCTCAGAACTCTTCTATTAGCCTACAGTTGGGCAAAATCATCTAACTCAAAGCCTATTTTATAGTAAAATGTTGAATATCTAATGTAATTTATTGAATACTGTGCTGAAAGCGAAAACACAGAAGGATTGTATGGGTACTTAAAGTATGGTTTTTCTATTGCTTTTGTATTATCATAAAGCTGGAAGATGGTAAGTTGAACCATTATAAATTGGGGAACATCTGTATTTTGGATATTAGCCACTTACCAGATGTATGGTTTGCAAATATTTTCTCCCACTCTGTAGGTTGTCTTTTCACTCTGTTGATTGTCTCATTGATTGTGTAGAAGCTTATTAGATATCATTCTGTTTGTATTTTTGCTTTTATTGTCTGTGTTTTTGGGGTCATATAGAAAAAATAATGGCCTAGACCAATGTCATGAAGGCTTTTCCCTGTTTTTTTCCAGTCATTTCACAGTTTCAGGTCTTACATTTAAGTCTTTAATCTATCTTGAGTTGATTTTTATATATGACGTAAACTGAGGGTCAAATTTCACTTTTCTGTGGGTACACAGTTTCTCCAGTACAATTTATTAAATAAGTTTCCTTTCCCCCGATGTGTGTTCTTGACATCTTTGTAAAAAATCAGTTGACTGTAAATGCATGAATTTACATATTTCTGGGTCATTTATTCTATCCCATTGGTTAATGTGCCTGTTTTTATGCTGTTCCATGCTCTTTTGATTACAAGAGCTTTGTAGTAAATTTTGAAATCAGATAGTGTGATGATTCTGTCTTCACTCTTTTTGCTCAAGATTTCTTTGGTTATTTGAGGTTTTTTGTGAGTCCATACACATTTTAGAATTTTCTTTTTTCTATTTCTATGAAACATGTCATTTGAATTTCAGTAGGAATTACATTGAATTCTGTAGATTGCTTTGGATAGTGTAGACATTTTAACAATATTAATTCTTCCAATCCATGAGCACAAGACATCTTTCCATTTATTTGCATATTCAATTTCTTCCACCAATGTTTGGTAGTTTTCAGTGTACAGATCTTTCACATCCTTGGTTAAATTTATTTCAAAGTATTGCAATTTTTGTAGCTATTGTAAATGGTTTTCTTGATTTCTTTTTCAGATAGGTTATTGTTAGTGTACAGAAATGCTGTTAGGCCGGGCTCGGTGGCTCAGCCTGTAATCCCGTGCTTTGGGAGGCCGAGGTGAGTGGATTGCCTGAGCCCGCGGGTTCGAGACCCGCCTGGACAACTTGGCGAGATCTCATCTCTACAATAAATCAGAAAAAATTAGCCGCGCGTCATAGCGCGCGCCTGTAGTTCCAGCGACTTGGAAGGCTGAGGCGGAAGGATCGCTGCAGCCCAGCAGGTCGGGAGCGGCCACTGCACTCCAGTCTGGGCGACTGAGTGAGACTCTAACTCAAAAAAAAAAAAAAAAAAGAAAAAAAGAAATGCTGCTGATTCTTGTAGTTGGTTTTGTATTCTGAAACTTTACTGAGTCTATTAGCTCTAACTGTTTTTTTGGTAGAGTCTTTAGAGTTTTCGCTATATGAGATCATGCAAGCTGGGCTCGGTGGTTCAGCCTGTCATCCCGCGCCTTTGGGAGGCTGAGGTGAGTGGATTGCCTGAGCCCGTGGGTTCGAGACCCGCCTGGGCAGCGAGACCTCATCTCTACAATAAATCAAAAAATCAGTGGGGCGTGGTAGCGCGCGCCTGTAATTCCGGCTACTTGGAAGGCTGAGGCTGAAGGATCGCCGGAGTCCAGCAGGCGAGGTTGTGGTGGCCGGGAGCGGCCACGGCAGTCCGGTCTGGGCGACGGAGTGAGACTCTAACTCAAAAAAAAAAAAAAAAAAAAAAAAAAAAAAGATCACGCAGTCTACAAAGGCAATCTAAATTTTTTCCTTTCTGAATTGAATGCCACTTATTTGTTTATTTAATCGAATTGCTCTGGTTATGACTTTCAGTTCTATGCTAAATAGAAGTAGTGAGAGTGGGCATCCTTATTCTGTTCTTGATTTTCCAGGAAAAGCATTCAACTTTTCAGCACCGTGCATATTTTAGCAATAGATTGATAATATATGGTCTTTAATGTATTTAGGCACATTCCTTTTATAACTTATGTGAGAGATTTTTTTTTTCATGAAAGGATGTTGAATGTTGTCAAATGCCTCTTTTTCATCTATTGAGATAATCATAGGATTTTTGTCCTTCTTTCTCCATTAATTTTGTGTAACCCATTGATTTGGAAATGTTGAACCATTCTTGGATTGGAGAGACAAATCCCACTTCATTGTGGTGAGTGATTCTTTTAATATTTTTGGTATTTTAATATTCTTTTTAGTATTTTGTTGAGAATTGCTGCATCTATGTTCACCAAAGATATTGGTCTATAATTTTCTTTTCTTATAGTGTTTTTGCCTGGCTTTGTATTGGTAATACTGGCTTCATAAAATTAGTTTGGAGGTATTCTTGTCTCTTCAAGTTCTTGGGAGACTTTGAAAATAATTGGAATTAGTTATTTAACTGTTTGGTGGAATTCAGCAGTAAAGCCGTGAAGTCCTGAGCTTTTCTTTGATGGAGGACATTTTGTTACTGACTCAATCTTCTTAGTCATTATTGGTCTGTTAATATTTTTTATTTCTTCATGTTTCAATCTTGCTAGAAATTTATCCCTTTTATTTTGGAATAATTGTTCATAGCAGTCTCTAATGACCCTTTGTGTTTCTGTGGTATCAGTCATAATGGCTTCTCTTTCATTTCTGATTTTATTTGCATCTTCTCTATTTTTTTCTTAGTCTGGTTAGAAGTTTTTTATTTTGCTTATATTTGCAGAAAAACCCAACTCTTAGTTTCATTGATCCTTTCTATTGTTTTTATAGACTCTATTTTATTTACTTCTGCTCTGATCTTTATTATTTCCTTCCTTCTACTAACTTTGGCTTAGTTTGTTTTTGTTTTCCTAGTTGCGTAAGGTATAACTTTAGGTTGTTTAAGATCTTTCTCCCTTTTTGATGTAGGCATTTAAAGCTATAAACTTTGCTGTTAGAACTGATTTTGTTGTATCATGTAAAGTTTGATACGTTGTGTTTCTGTGTTTCAAGATATTTTACAATTTCTCTTTTACTTCCCACTCTGGTTATTTAGGAGCATGTTGTTTAATTTCTACCTATTTTTTGAATTTTCCTGAATTCTCCTATTATTTGTATTTTATCTCATGTTTTTGTGGTGAGGAAAGATACTCGATACGATTTTAAATTTCTTAAATTTGTTAAGACTTGTTTTGTGGCCTAACATATGATTTATCTTGGAGAATGTTTCATGTGCACTTGAAAAGAATGTGCATTCTGCTGCTGTTAGATGAAATGTTCTGAATATGTCTGTTAGGTCTATTTGGTATAAAGTGTAGTTCAAGTCCAATGTTTCCTTATTGATTTTCTGTCTGGATGATCTGTTCATTGTTGAAAGTGGAGTATTGAATTCCCTTACTAGTACTGTATTGCAATCTATCTCTTTCTTCAGCTGTATTAATATTTGCTTTATATATTTAGGTGCTCCGATGTTAGGTGCATATATATTTACAATTGTTGTATTCTCTTGATGAATTGACCCCTTTATCATTATATAATTACCTTTTTTGTTGTGTTTTACAGATTTTGACTTAAAGTCTATTTTATCTAAATAAGGATGGCTATTCCTGATTGGTTTTGATTTCCTTTTATGTGGAATATCTTTTTTCTATCTTTTCACTTTCAATCTGTGTGTGAAAATGAACTGATTCTTTTGTAGGCAATATATAGTTGGGTTTTTAAAAAATCCATTCAACTATTCTATGTTTTCTTGAGTGGATAATTTAATCCATTTATATTCCAGGTAATTATTGATAGGTAAAGACTTACAACTTTCATTTAAATTGTTTTCTGGTTGTTTTATAGATTCTTTTTCCTTTCCTCCTCTTTTTTTTTGTGATTAGATGATTTTCTCTAGTGGTATGGTTTGATACTTTATTTATTTCTTGTGTCTCTATTATGGATTTTTACTTTGTAGTTAACATGAAGCTTATATAAAACATGTTATAGTTATAACAGGCTGTTTTATGCTTATAACAATTTAACTTGGATCATATTTAAAAAAAACTCTACATGTTTACCATCTCTCCTTTTTCTACATTTTATGTTTTTGTTATCACAATTTACATCTTTTTAAAATTTTTTGGCTCTTAAAAAATTAGTATAGCCATTATTATTCTTAATAGTTTTGCTTTATAATATTTGTATTGAAGATAAAAGTAACTTATCTGTCAACATTATAAGAGTATTCTGACTTTTACTGTGTACTTACTTTCACCAGTGAGTTTTATATTGTCATATGTTTTCATGTTACTGATTAGTATTTTTTTTCTTTCAGCTTAAATAATTTCTTTTAGCATTTTTTTTTCTAAGACTGGTCTGTTGGTGATGAACTCCCTTAGCTTTTGTTTGTCTGGGAAAGTATTGATCTCTTCTACATTTCTGAAGGACAACTTTGGGAAGTAAAGTATTCTTAGTTGACAGTTTATTTCCTTCACTTTGAATTTATCATTCTCCTCTGGCCTGTAAGGTTTCAGTTGAGAAGTCCACCCCACCACCTGACTTGATGAGATTGACATATACAGCTTATTTTGGGTAGTTAGAGCTGTATAGTTACATGTTGTGTGTGTGTGTGTGCATACATATATATAGTTACATTATTTGATGCTTGTGGTAGATGCTCTTTCTTTACCAAGGCTCAATAGTATGGCAAATCTCTTTTATAAATTGTGTATAGTTACCTGCTGAAAATGGCTTGATCTTGCTGTAGAACCCCAGGAATCTTCATGTGAACCTACTTTTGGGGCTTGGTAGAGCCACCCACTGCATGGCAACTTTTCCCAGCACAAATTCTTCTAGTACCATGGAACTTGCTGAGTCATGTGATCCAAGTACTAATACTGCTTGTATCACAGCCTGAATTGGCCTTAATATTCTTTTCTTCATTTGGGTCCCACTTAAAAAGTAGCACCCTTTTTTATGTGCTTCCCCCATCCTCCACGATTGGGTCAGAACATTAATGTCAAGCGTGGATTTGTTACCCTTCTAAAGTCTAATGACATCTACCAATTGTTGTGCATCTTAATTAAGGTACAAGGTGCAATAATATTGCCCTTTACTTTAGGGAAAAAATGTCCTGGTATGCCTCAGATTACCAAACCTCTAAGCATTTCAAGAGTGAGTTGGGCTTCTGTCGTGTTTATCTCCCACTATCTGGAGTTCATGTATTTTACCAAGGCATCCAAAGCCACTTGGCATTTATAGTTATAAATAACAGGATGTCATCAGTATAGTGGGATGGTTTGATAATGTGTGGATTGCCCTGATGGTCTAGGCAATATTTTAGCAGTGCATGAATTTAACATAGCACTGGGGAATCTCAAATGAGTGTTTCTTTAAATGTTGCTAAAGAAATCCTCTGGTTTTTACACTTTGCTTTGAATTGGTGATTGATTGCCCTGATCTGCCCCTTTCTTTCTTCCAAGAATCTATGGCAACAACTCCCTAATTCCATACCTTTATAATTATTATTTCCCTCATTTATTTCAAACACCAGCAATGTTACATGAACCAATGTTTTCCCTTTGGCCTATATTCTGTGTCAGTTAATCACAGTATAATTGATTTACACCATGTCAGGGACTATCAGTACTCTGACTACCATCAATAATTGGGGCCTCATCAAACTAGCTGGCAAATAATTCACCTTTGGAACCTCAATCTTAGAGTGTGCTGCCCAGGACCACTTCTACTACCTACTATTTTAGCTCATTTTTGCTAGAGGTAGGTCCTGAGACAGAGATTCTGGCAATATAATTTATTTTCTTAGGAGAAAAGGAGTGAGAGAAGCAGGATAGACAGTGGAAGGCACTTTAACTGGGATGTAGTTTCAGATGAAGTCTAACTTATCCTATTCCATGGAAAACTTGTGTAGGGACATGAACTGCACCGTCGTGTTGGTCTTTGAAGCAAACGCATGAAGGAGGTCATTAGCTGAGATCTGTCCCTAGGAGTGGGGGTGGGCAACTCTCACTTGGCTGAGAGCAATTACCTGGAAAATGTTTTAGTTTCACGCCATTAATAGTCAACACCACCACCAGCTAGGGGGCATACGCCAGACCAGGTCAAAGGCATCTGGCTAGGACATCAGAAGAATTCACTATAGAAAAAAGTATACTTTCAGAGCAAAAAAGAGCCCCATATGTCAAAGAGTTTGAATAAATGGATTTAGATACCAGTTAAGTTACATTTCCACGGATACTTATCTTCTCAGTGGGCACAGTCCACACTCTCTTTTTCTTGTGGTGTTGAACAATTTGATAGAGCAGACATTTGCTAGTTCAGTCACATCTGGATATTACCTCTAAAGACAGCCACAGACATTGGCATGATCTTTATTTATTGAACTCTATGAGTCTCTGCTAAAATTATAGTGTTATTTTCATCAATTAATTCTATAATTCTTCAAAATGTTTGAACATTTTGAGCTCTGAATGTTCAAGAATGGGAAGTGAGTACCATCCTCAGCTGCCATCTGCTCAGCCCACATGTCCACATGGAGTCTGCATACTCGTGCGTTGAAAAATTCAACAATGCTCCTTGTTCCCCTGCAGTCTCGGGTTCAGGGTGTTTGGATGTCTTGTCATATTCACAAAGATGTACAATCTTCTGAGCCACTGGGGGTCTGACAAGTTGGGTCTTTCAGAGCCTATTAATTCTGAAAAGTCCTTCATATGAGGTAGCAGCTCAATACATATCTTCAACAAGTTTCTATGACTCAGTCATCTGAATGCATTAACATAAAAGAAGTCTCCATGCTCTTGTTATTCCAGACTCCTTTTCTTTCAAAGGCACACAAACTCTTTATGATTAAGGGCATACAGTGAAGAAAATTCAATTTTATCATTCCTACTTCATGCAATGAACTTGAATTGTACAGTTCATAGCACAATGGTGCTTTGGAAGCAGAATGTCATTCTTATTTTTTGACTTGAATAAAATAGTGAAACCTTTCTTTTTCATTTCAGGTACCTAATGGTGGCAGGTGAACTTAGCTTTTTCTTTTTAAGTCCCACTTCAAATTTCTTACTGACAAGCCATTAGATCTTATTAGCTTTGAGTGTTAGCTAATTAGATAAAATTTTCTTTCTTCACTTTTCTTTCATTTTATTTTTGTTGTGCATTTTGTTGTGTCCACCCCTTCTCCCCGCCTCCTTCCCTTTCTCCTTCCCTTCCTATCTTCTTTCATGGGGGAAAAGATGGACTGAATTTGACCTGTAGGGCTTGCTTTTACTTTGGACTGAGTGAATGACCCCTGAATCTATCCAGCAGAAAGTTTCAGGAAGTGAAGTGTACTATATAACTTTCATGTTGTGTAGAATGAAAGAACATTCAGACATCTTTTGAACCTATTAATTACTATAAATTTATTATTTGGAAGCACCATTTAAAAAACTTTTAGAAAGTTAAATTATTTCCTAATTTCTGGGACAAATCTTTTGGAGTTCAGTAAGAAGATATATCTTCCTCTCAAAAATTAGCTTTGAAGTTTGAAGAGCCAAGCAAACCAGTTCCCCATACAAAAAGCACTGATAAACAAAACTCTAAAGAAAATATGTTGCATAAAATTTATTTATTTAAATAATTACTTAAAATAAACTGAACTGCCTCCTGAGAACTTCAAAGTACATAAGAAAAAGAAAGTAATAAAATGTATTCAATGTTTTCTGTGATTTTTTTTTCTTTTTCAGGCAGAAAAGAGAATTTAGAACTGTAGAGTGATTCAAGATATGTTTTTAGTTGTGTTAGACAGGTCTTGTTTATGGATTACATATGGATTTGAAATAGAAGAAAGTGTCAAACATTTGTTTATATAGACTGGATAGATCACCATGCCTTTTCCTGAGACAGAACAACTAAAAGAAAAGCATTTTGGAGGCAGAGGAATATATAGAATTTTAGTTGGAGCTCGTCAAATTTAGATTACTTATGAGACATCCAATTGCAGAAGCAGAGTTATCAAAGAAGTCATTGACTATATGAGTTTTGGGCTCTGCAGAATGGTCTAGGGTGGAGTGAGAGTTTTAGAAGTTGTTGACATAAAGAGGGTGCTGCAAATTTTAACTGCCTAGAAAAGAATGTAGAAGGAAAGAGGCCACACATAGTGCCTAAAAGAACTTCAACTTTTAAAGGTCAAGAGAGTAAGAAAAGAGAGAACCACGTGATTTTTGTGCGTGAGCTAGAGAGCTTCCTCTGGCACAGTGGCTGAGTTGAAGCACAAACTTCTAAGAAGAAAGAATCAGGCAAAAGTGGAACACAGACCTTTCTTACCTAACCTAAGCAGTCATACAATGTCACATCTACTGTATTCATAGGACCATTCCGACTCAAGAAGAAGGAGCAGAGATACTTCTTTTAACAGAAGAGCATCAATATCACATTATTAAAAGAGCACAGTGATTTGGGATATCCACGCGTATACACACACACACATACACATACACGGTCATCTAAGAAAAATACAATCTGCTACCCACACTCACTGAGGTAGCATAAAAAAATTTGCTCCAGAGCATAGAGATGAAATAGCATTGCAGAGGCAAGCAGATGGTACTTCTGCTAGTGAGGGACCAGGCCAGGAGCTCAGCTAATGTGAGAGAATTTATTAAATTTTTTCAAATTTTTTATTTTAAAGATATGGGGTACAATTCAGTGTTAGGTATGCAAATGTTCATTATGCAGGTACCCTTGTTGATGAGGTGTGCCCCCCCGTCCCCTTCATACTACTGCCAATTCTGCCACCTTCTCTCTCTTCTCCGGAAGTTTCCCACTACTGCCAATCCTTTTCTTATAGTGTTATGATAACTGTTCAAGGTCCGCTTATGAGTGAGAACATGTGATACCCAGTTTTTTGTTTCTGTGATAGCTCACTCAGTATTACAGCCTCTAAGTCCATTCAAGTTGCTGTGAAGTTCATAATTTTGTCTTTCTTTATGGTTGGCAATAGTTCATTGTGTATATGTAACACAGTTTTTTATCTAGTCCTTTTTCGATGGACAGCATGGTTGGTTCCATGTTTTTGCTATTGTGCTGCAATAAACATACATGTGCAGGTATCTTTTTCATAGAGTGATTTGAGTTTCTCTGGATATATTTCCAGTAGGGAGATTGCAGGGTTGTATGGAAGGTCGATTTTTAGATCTTTTAGGAATCACCAAACTGTTTTCCACAGAGGTTGTATTAGTATACACTCCCACCAACAGTGTAGAAGTGTTCCCTTTTCCCCATATCCTTTCCAACATCTGTTGTGTTTTGAGTTATTAATGATGGTCATCCTGACTGGAGTTAGGTGGTATTTCAGTGTGGTTTTAATTTGCATTTCTCTGATGACTAGTGAAGATGAGCCTTTTTTTCATGTACCAGTTGACTGTATATCTTCTTTTGAGAAGTATCTATTCATATCTTTTGCCCACTTTGTATCAGGGCTCTTTGTTTTTTCTTTTTGGCACATTTGAGTTCCTTGTAGATCCTAGATGTTAGGCCTTTGTCAGATATACAGTTGGCAAATATTTTTTCCCATTCTGTAGAATGTCTCCCTGCTCTCTTGATGGTTTCTTTGACTTTGCAGAAGCTTGCCAGTTTGCTGAGGTCCCACTTGTCTATCTTACCTTTTATGGCATGGGCACTTGGGGCTTTTGATCAGGAATTGGTTGCCAGGTCCAATTTCCATAAAGGTGTCTAATGTGAATGGATTTAAAGAGAACTCTGCTAGTGAGGGGCCAGCAGAGAGAAGAAGGAGAAACTAGAAAGCTATGCAAACAGGTTTAGTCTCCCCCACCCCATTTTCGTTTCAGATGGTATCTTGCTTCTGCAAATTTCCTCCATTACCTTAAAGTCAAGTCCAGGGAATTATAATTTATTACATTTTAATAAAAATTGTTGTCATATTTTAAAATTCTTGATCCTGAAGTCTTCCTTTCTATTCTATGATTATTAACAAGTATGAAGGAAGCCCAGCATAGGGATTTGGAGGATCTAATTTTTGCTGTATATACACTGTTCTTAGGAAGAAACAAGAAGAGGTAAGAAATGATGTCAAAAATAACAGATAATGCAATAAAATTTTATTTCAATTCTAGTCTGCCCTGGTCTTTCTCCAGTAGCTCCAGTTATCATTATGTATTATAGTCTCTGAGGTGTGAAGTACTTGCGATGTCTTTCCAAAGATGAAGAAAAACCATCCTTTAAAAATTGTATATTTAATAATGCTTAATCCTTACCACTAAAATAATGTCAGAATTTACAAACTGCTCATAAGTAGTAACATTGATCTAATTTTCTTTTCCTTCGATGTCTACTGTTTCTCACAACTGTTTCTCACCTTAAAAATCGTAAAGAATGTTTTCTAGGTTTAATGATTTCTGGAACATCTCATTTATTTCAGAGACAATAGAATTAGTATCTATTTGTTTACCCATGGATCCAAAAGAAATGAAATGTTGGAAAAAATGTAGATAGACTAACAGAATAGTATATTCCATATCCAATAAGTTTGGAGTTCAGTGATAACAACCTTTTCTTAACCTGTTCTGTAAGGCCAAGGCAAGTAGCTATGTTAATGCGCTAATTGTTGAACTTTTAGGAAAGGTTTAAAAGCACAGAGGTTGGAAGGTTTGAACTTCCGGAAGCTATAAAGATCTTCTGGCAGAGTTTCTGCAGGGAGTGTGAATGCTAAAAGGGGAATTATGAATGTGACAAGCAGCTTAGAGGGAGTACTTAGAGGGAACTCTAAGGTTTGATGCAATATTTGGCTACTAGAACACCTACAAAAATCCTGTACATAATTCTTTTCCATCCCAAGGGGAAAGTTTATTTCATCCCCCAAAAGATTTGCAAAGGCCAGGCTCAGTGTTTCAGCCTGTAATGCCAGCACTTTGGGAGGCCGAGGGGAGTGAATTGTCTGAGCCCGCAGCTTCAAGACCAGCCTGGGCAACTTGGTGAGACCTCATCTCTACAATCATCTATACAATAAATAAATAAATAGCCAGACGTGGTAGCGCACACCTATAGTTCCTGCTGCTTGGAAGACCGAGGAAGAAGGATCGCTGAAGCCCAGCAGGTCGACCCTGGGGTGACTGTGAGTGTGTCATGGCACGCCAACCTGGGTGACAAAGTGAGACTCCAGTTTAAAAAAATTAGTAAAATTATTGCACCCTCTAAAAATCGACTGTGGCTCTGTCAATTCCTTTCCTCTGGTTATGTTACAGATAGGATCTCTTTTTCTGTCAGAATCAATCACTCTAGGGAAGTCTAGATCCCTTTCCTTCTCATCTAATTCATTTGATTTTATTCTTCAGTCATCCTTCTTTCTTGTACTCAGCTTCTCCATTTATGCCATCTCATTCTTACCAAGGCACCAGTGGACTCCAGTGTTCCCTTATCCTTAAAAACATCATTCTCATTTGACCTCATATTCCCCACCCCCTTCCAATTGCCGTTCTCTTTTCTAAAACCCCTATCACAATCAAACTTCTTGAAAAACTTGCCTCCAAACCCGGCACCAAAATTCTCACCTCCTATTCACTCTTCAAATTCCCTGATGATATTTCTATCCCTAAAGTCACACTGAAATTAATTTTGTCAAGATGAGTATAACCTCCACATTGCAAATTTAATTGGCTTCTTCTAGAATGCTCACCAGCAGTTGACAGAGTTGGCACTCAGTCCTCTTTGAAACATGGCCACCAGAAGACCCCACATCTTTAGCTATCCTCTCGTTCTCTCCTGACCTAAGTTCTTCTAGGCACTATGTGCAACCTCTTCCTTTCTACTTTCCTTCTGCATTTCCTTCTACGTGGTCACTGATGTCCATCTACTATCATGAAAGGATTTAAGTGCTTACAATTAAAGATATATGTTCATATTGTAAAATCATAAATAAAAAATTTAATCACAGTGTAAGTAATGGAAGTAATTACAGTTACTCTATTTGAATCCTAACTGTGTTTACCGGCTGCAACAGAAAGAACTGAAAATGTTAATTTGCATGAGTCATATTTTAAAGATATTTCTTTAAGAAGAACAATAAAGATGTCAATATATTTAGGTAACATTTTCTAAAATAGTTCTCCCTACAAAGTTTCCTGTTTCTTCCAAAAATTCTGACCAACTTGATGCCGCCCCCCCGCCTTTTTTTTTTCTTTTCTTTTTTTTGAGTCAGAGTCTAACTCTGTCACCCAGACTGGAGTACAATGGCAGGTTCATGGCTACGGCAGCCTCTGCTGGGCTCAGGCAATTGTTCCACCTCAGGCTTCCAAGTAGCTGAGACTACAGGTGTGTACCATCATGCCCAGCTAATTTTTTGATTTAGAGAGGTGGTCTCGCCAAGTTGCCCAGGCTGGTCTTGAACCCCTGGATTCAGGCAATCCTCTCGTCTCTGCCTCCCAAAGTTCTGGGATTACAGGCATGAGCCACCAACGTCTGGCTGATACTCAATTTTATACATGGGGAAATTAAGGCTCAGAGAGGTCACACAGCTAAGAAGAAACAGAGTTTTATAGAAAAATATATACACAAAAATTAATTTAGCTCTGCTCTCCCTGCAAGTAAAGACAAGAACTGGGGAGTGGAGCAGCCAGGGGCCATTGTCCTAATATCTGATAAAATATCTAATAAAGGAAGCATGCCTTGGGTCAGGAGACACAAGCTTCCACTAAAACCAAGAGAAATTAGTAATACGGATATTTATTCAAGGGACTTTTAACCACAAAAGTGAACTGTGATTTTAGTAGAAGTCTTAAACAAAATGCAGACGTGTTCTTTATATGTCTCTTTATTATATAGCCTGAGGGAGTAATTTAAATTGGTTCTGTGAAGGAATTATTTTTAAACAACAGATGGTTGGCAATACTTTCTAGGTAAATGGTATTCTTTCAAGAAAGATTTATTGATAGCCTACTATGTGCCCATATCTATGCTAGGTAGTGAGTACACTGAGATGAAAGTTATGATTTTTGCCCTCTGAGGTCTAGCAGTCCAGCAGCGAAATTTGATTGTGATGAAATGCTCTCTGGGGGACAGAGGCCCGTGCAAAGTCAGTCGCAGTAATGAATGACAAACCAGCTCCATGTGCAAAGCAGCCTTGGGGCACTGAGGTCTTGAAAGCTCAGAAGACGTTTGCCAGGTGAACAAGAGCAGGGTGGATGTTGCAGACAGAAGCAAGGGCGTGTCAAAGCTAGAGGCAACAGTAGGAGTGAGAGATCCAAGGCTTCCAGAGACTAATCAGTTCAGTGTTCCTGGAGCTTTAACAAGATTCAAGGCAGGATGATGGGAAAGAAGTTGAAGCAACACACAGTGGCCAGTCAGAGCTACGCATGCCCAGCAAGGAGTGTAGACTTTGCCTTTGCGTAAAGGGCAGTCACTGAGTCCATGGAGCAAGGAATAGACATGGTCTGATGTGGACAGGAACGAGGACTCCAAGCATTACGTCAATTCACTGAAGGGACAGCCTGCCAAATGACTAATTTGCTACATTTTCTGATTTTATCAGTTTGCCAAGATTATTTTCCTTAAATGTATTTCTAAAATTTACAGAGGATTATGGCTTGCTAATTTGCTTATTTCCATTTTGAGTTTTAGCAGCCTTATAAGAATGTGCAGTTTGCATCTGATGCTGGGATGCACACAGATTAGGAGTTGGGATAGAGGAAACAAGGCTTTTTCAGGAAAAGCAAGACAGAAAGTGGGCACACAGCAAAGCCCAAGATGCCAGTTCTGGAGAGGATGTTTTTGAGACATGGCATGAGGCAGGATGGGCTTCAGGGGACCACGGGAAGAGACTCAAGGGCAGAGAGAGATGATAGAACCAAGAGAGGAAACTGGGGAGACGAAATTGGAAAGATGGGGGAATCATAGAACGAGGTTAGAATCAGTAAAGGGAAGAAAGAGGAGAGGACAGGATAGGGCATGCCTGAAGGTCATGGCACCCCACAGTCCAGCCACCTACAGTCTATACCAGACTACTGATGTGAATGACTTTGTGGCAAATGACATATTGGGCAAATCAGACATACATGAATTTTGTTTCCAACAAACTGACTTCTGGCTAATTAGTTTTTTTTTTTTTCCAAATGGCCAAGTTTCAATGGAATATTCAAAAACAAACTTCTAGGACTGTTGATGAAAAGAGAATGTAGAGATAAAGAAGGGTGTTTTTTTTTTTTTCAAATGGGAAACTTGAATAAATCTATGGGTGAGGAGATAGAGTTAATAATTGAACACACAAAGGAAAGAAAAGATATTTTTATGGCAGTGTTCCCATTGTTGCTGCTGTAACACACTTTTTCAAAATCTAGTGACTTAATACTAGTGGCAGCATTTACTTTGTTTACAAATCCATAACTTGGTCAGGGCTTGGCAGAGATAGCTCATCCCTGCCCCACCCAGGGTCAGCTGGGATGACTGTGGAATGGTTGTTGATGCTGGCACTCATCTGAAGGTCTGGTGTGTGTTAAATCTAGTAAAAATTCCATAAGAAGGAACAAATTTGTTTCTAAAAGGTAATTTTATAGAAAAACTAGAGATATTTATTAATGACTTCTATACATAATAATAACTCATAGTTATTGAATTCTTATTGTGGGTCCAATTCTGCATGAAATGTTTAAATGCATCGTCTTTTAAAATCCTTGCAACAAACCTGTGGTTTCATTACCCATTATCTGCATTTTTTGAGGAGAAAAAACCCGGGTTAAGAAAGTTCAAGAGGATGTGTGGCTAGTTAATAAGTGAGTTGAGATCCTGAGCTGAGTTGAGATCCTAACCAGGAAGTCTGACTACTAAACCTGGTGCTTAACCACTCTCCTACCTTGCAAAATGTTTGTTACACTTCAAACATTTGGCACATTAGAATAATAAGAAATGCAATTAGGCTGGAAAATGGTGATTATTTTGAATTTCTATTGCAATGATTTATAATTTTTGCTAAGATTTTTTTCTTTGATATTCTCTCTAGAATGATCTGTTTTACTTATGTCATTACTTATATTCCTTTAGTAAGAAGTCATTGACTGCCCATTTTTACTCTTCAAGTCTGCTGTATCTTACAGTATGCCCAGTCTGGGTACTTCTTAGTCCTGTGTACATAATTATATCATTTTTCATAATTATATTAAAAAAATTTTCCCAGTAATTATCATTCAGTTTCCTTAAAAATGTTTTAAGTGAGTTGTGTTTTTCTGAAATTTATGATATTCTTGAACTACAAATTAAAAGCAGTCCCTTTTAGATGTGATCATGCTCTCAGATGAAGATACTATTTCTACTTACCTTGTGCTAATAAATCTCTAGACTCAAGTTGCCCATAATGGTTTCTTCTTCATTTTCCCCCCATTTTTTGGGGAACTCGGATTCATTCCATGTTTTTGAGCATAGAACTTATGAGACTGTATAGCTATTTTTTCTTTATTGTGAAAATTTAATTTCTTAGAATAAGTAAAGTCATATTGCAAAAACTTTTTTCAGTTTACAGAATAATTTGCAATAGCCATTAAAATCCTTAAAAGCCATTTTCCTTAGCGTTAATATATCATTTGATTTATAATCAATTAAAGAACATCTGAGCTAATACTGGCTAATATTAGGAAAGATGTCAAAAATAGTGTTTGATTTTTAAAAACCTGGTGTAAAATGTTTTACATGTATGATTTTGTCCAGTAAAACACACACACACACACACACACACACACACACACACACACGCACGCACACACGCACACACACACACGACAGAAAATTAAATATGGCCTGAATTAATATGACCTGAATTTTTAACAGAATCTCTAACTGAATGCTGAATTTATCTGGATCCATCATCCATCATTCTTCAAAGAAGATATTCTTTTTTTTCCTTTTGATTTTTTTATTTTAAAGATGTGGGATACGATTCAGGGTTAGGTATACAAATATTCGTTATACAGGTACCCTTGTTGATGAGGTTTGCCCCCTTTCCCTGGCAGATTCCCACTACTGCAATTCCGAATCCCCGCCTCCCCCCATCCCCCCTCGGTTTAAGATATTCTTCTTGTATACAGAGTATGTCACTGTAAGTGGTCCTAGACTTGACCTTACCTGTTCCCTTTTGTCAGTCCAGTTCTCCCCTTCACATTCATGTATCTTGCAGCACTTAGCAGTGTCTGACATATAGTAAATACTTGATAAACTCCAGCTATTTGTCTCTTCTGTATTCTCATAGAATGTCTGCACTTTAAGTCATTACCATTTCATGCCTATTATGACCTTCTAATGTGTCTCCCTTGATATAAACTCTTCCTTCTCCTTCCTATAGATCAATACCAGAATAATAGTTCTAAAAATACAACTTCACATGCAATATCTTTCTTACAAAAGCTTTCAGGGGTTTTTCACAAACCCTAACTTCTCTTTCATTTAGCTCTTCTATACTTCCCAACCTTCTCTCCTACTGCTCCTCCCTCCATAGATCCCCTGCTGAAGCTTACCTCCTCTGTTCATCATTTCCCAGCCTGCACAGCGGTACTCTCCCTTTTCCAACAATGTCATCCCTCCTTCTCCACTTACCTCAGTGCTCTCCTTCCCTCCGGCTCCAGCTTTGAATTCCTCCAGCCATGGTTGATCCTCGCTCCCCCTCTGTGTCATGCATTGCCATTTAGCCTTTCACATATATGCTCTGACACCCCCATGTCGCTCAAAGGCAAGGATCCCGGCCACCCTTGCTCTCTGCTTAGTAGGTCCTTAGGGGGAACTTGTGAGTAATCATGATTCTGTCTTCTCATTAGACTCAGAGCAGTTACTTACAAGCTCCTGCTTTGAGTTGCTTCGCCCCGGGTCTATACATAAGTGACTTTACCACCTTGGGTCAGAGCACCCTGAATTCCTTCCTCGATTTTCACTCAGAGTTGGCCAGGCCTGGGTACCACTTTCTGAGGTCATCTCTCATTTATGTTTGGAGCCAAAATGAATCTAAAGTTAACCCAGCCAGTAGCCACAGCTCATTTGCTTCCCCAGGGAAGTGTTCTGTGAAGAATTACCTCTTCCTACTGTTGTTGTCTGTTTTGAGGATTTTTACTCTCCTCTTAACTCCTGACTAAAGTTTTCCCAAGCAGTTAAAATAAACTTCTTCCTTTCTTTCTGAACTACCTCTGATAGTTCTAAAAAGAGCAAAAATAAAAGGCAAAGCTTATGTGAGGGGACTTTTGAACAATTTTATTTTATTTTCTGTTATCCCAGAAAATATAGCTGAATATAAAACATAGTAAAATTTATATTTGCTATAGTATCCCCACCCCATCTGTTTGGTAAAACCAGAAACTTCGTTAATTATATCTAGTTAGTTAACTGGGAGAAACATCCAGTTTAGAAGCATTTGGCTTTACTAGAAGAATAAAATATAATAGAAGGGAAAATCTACTTTAATATACTCATGGACTTTTATTGCTTCAGTGAGCAGGTGAGGAAGAGAGGCAATTCTTTATTTCCAAATTATAAAGTACGATCAAATTTGAAGCTGTGAAAATATTGAACTTTTACTAGAAAAAAAAATAAATGATTTGAAGCCCTGGTGATCACACAGAGAATCCAGACAATTTGACAGCTATGAATTTATCTCACTTGTGAATGAATAACCTTTGTAACTCACTTGGGACTTAAATATTCCAAACACATTTCCCTGGAAACACTTCAAAAGGCATAGTTCATTTCTGTCTTTACCAAACAACCTCTTTGGTTACTTTTAGTTTACTGGCTTTGTGGTTTGAGTAAGGACTTGAAAGTTTGAAAATTAACATAGTTAAAGGTTGCCAGTGGGTTTTACTCCTGTAAGAATGAAACAGGATTAACTCTTTGATTATTTCATGGTTTAAACAGCTTCTTTACCTCTGAAATAAGGGAATTTCATTGGTATTATTTACAAAATTTCAGCTCTGTCCCTGAACTAAAGTTTAATATATTTGTATTTAAAGGGGACATATTTCCCCTAAAGTACATATAGCAGACCAGGATTACATCTGATTTAGTTGAGTTCTACATAGTTTTTAGAGACTTGCTGAAAACAAGCTATTTTTTTAAAGATAGGTGTGGGATTTCAGGTTAAGTGTAATAATAGTTTTGAAGAGTTTCTTGCACATGACTTTAGGATCAAAAATACAAATACACTTTCAGCATTGTGCTAGGTTCTGAACATTGGGTATCAAGCAGTCCTGCTTCTCACTCTTAGAACTGATTAATTTTTCCTTGCTACACTTGATGTAGCAAGTGCACTCTGAGTGTTGTTGATGGAGTAGCAGCCCTGTTGAATGACGTGTCAACACCGCTCCAAACTGTCAGATGATGAAATTTTAAACTAGTGCACAGAAAGTATAATTAAGACATTAGCATTCAATTTTAAAACATGTTTATTTGGTAACCCTAACTTCCTGGAAGACTGAGTCCAGGAGTTTGAGACCAGCCTGCGCAACAGAGTGAGACTCCAACTAAAAAAAAAAAGTTTATTTGGGGTAGTCTTAAAATATTTTTCATGTTTAAGATCAAGTTTTTTCCTGTTGTTGTCTCAGAAGAGTTCATGGAAAAAGAGCTTCAACTTCTATGAGAGAAGAGATCGGGCCATTGCAGGTTTGAAAATCTTTACAGAAATAGACATAGAAGGATTGTCATCAGAATAAAATTCTAAAGTTTAACTTTTGGCAGCTGAAATTTAACTCATATTGCTTTTTATTTTCGGCCTCATTAAAAGAAGTTGTTCACTTTCATATTTTTTTTGTAGGCCTCTTGTATTTAAAAATAGGTATGCTTTGTGCTCCTTTGGTAAAGAAAATGGCACTCCCACTTTTTAGCTCCTTTTAGAGGATCTGGCAAATTCTTGCCCTCTTCTATCACATGTTCTTCTCCTTCCTGGTAGGGGTCTCTGTCTTCTGTTACTACACGTTCACTGGTGAGAGGATTTCCACCATCATCTTTATTTACAACGAGATCAACGCCTGCCACACCTGCCCTAGGTCCACTTCTGTGACTCCAGTGGTGGTTAGATGCACAGATGTGTTTGAAACTGTACTCCTTCTCCCCAACTTTCCATCCCTAAAGTCAGCTTTCTCCCCTCTTGGCTGTTCTTTTTCAGTTCATGACATCTTTAGGCAGAAGGATGAAGTTTTCATTGCCAGGGATAATTTTTTTTTACAGGGAACAGACATCACTTCAAGCTAGCTTAAGTCAAAGGAAACATTTGAAGAATAATAGAGTATCTGTCTGAACCACAGACAGGAATTGCTGTTGGGTTTCACTGGGGAACCAGAAACTGGTCAGTAAGCAGTCAGAGGCAGATACTCTCTCTCTTCCCTCTAGTTTTAAGTGGTATCTTGTCATTGTTTTTCTCTGCTTATCTGCCAATTTCTCATTCTCTTCCTCTCCTACCCTTCCATCCCTCTCTCCTTTCCCCTCCTCTCATACGTCTTTTCTCCTTTCTCCTCCTCTTCCTTCTTCCACCTTCTGTTCCTTCTTCCTTCCCACTTCTCTCATTTTTTGTTTACTATATTTGCACGTGGCCCCTTCACATATTCACCAAAATGGTTGTCTCAGCTCTGAGTTTTCCGGTATCTGCAACTGACAATCTTCCAGATTTCAGTTTTAGATTTCTGAGTTTGTATGGTCCAGAATGGCTCAGTGCACCTACCTAGCCATAGTTGGTCAAAAGAGGGATGAATGATTCTTTATGATGAGGGCCAGGTGCAGAGGCTCATGCTTATAATTCTAGCACTTTGGGAGGCCTAGGCTTGAGGATTGCTTGAAGCCAGGAGTTCAAGTCCAGTCTGGGCAACATAGAAAGAACTCATCTCTACGAAAAATAAACAGCTAAAAATTAAGCCTAGGCAACTTAGCAAAAACCTCTTCTCTACAAAAATAAAAAGATTAGCCAGGAGTGGTGGCACATGCCTGTAGTTCCAGCTACTCAGAAAGTTGAGGCGGGAGGATCACCTGAGCCCAGAAGGTTGAGGTTGTGGTGATCCATGACAGTGCCACTGCCCTCTAGCCTGGGTGACAGAGTAAGAACTCCAACTCAAAAAAAAAAAAACAAACAAAACTACAGGCGTATACCACCACATTTGAGCAGGTTTTGAATTTTCATTATACACTCTACTTCTAGTCTCTCTGCTTACCCATTCATCACTCATATTGCTGACAAGTTGATCATAAAACACTCTTTCAATCTTGTCACTCCCTGCTCGAAGGCTTCAGTGCCTCCCCACCATCCACCAGAAGAAGTCCAAATGGCTTATTCTGACAGTGTAAGACCTTGACCATCGCTGCAACCTTTGCAGGCTGCTCTAACTATTCACTTCATTGGCATTGGACTCCAGCTTAACTCTGCCCTAACCTGCCTTGAACTCTTCTAATTTTATGCTTTTGCTTAAACCAGTCCTGCTGGCCTGGCGTGCTCTCCTTCCTCTCTGCCTTCGTAAGTTCCACCCACCATTCAAGTCACAAGGCAAGGCCCTGCCCTTCTTTGTGAAGCCTTCCAAATTCAGTCCAGCCCAAGTGATCTGCATTCTCTGAACTACACCATAGAATGAGTACAGCTTTTTCCTCCTCCACTCATTTAACTAGTCCTCTACTTTCAAGAATATAGTTCTGCTATATAATTTAAAAGCCTGCTAAGTGTTTTGTTTCCTCAATTATATTTTGTATTTCATGGGGCAGAGACATTTTTTCTCTCCTACTCATGGGTCACACTCAGTAAGGACTCCCAAAATACTGAGCGTTAGGACAGAAACCTCTTGAGAGAGTTTGCTACTAAGGAGAATGTGTACCATCCTGATACAGTTTTGTTGATTTTCTGTTTTAATTCATTCTTTTCATAAAATGCAGTTGTGTCAACTGTCATATTAATGTTTATTAATACTAGTAGCTCCTGAATATACTGTTTTAAAGATTTCTGTTTTATGTGGGCAAATATAAAATTATTGCATTTATGTGTATATGAAGAAAAGGAACAGCATTATGAAGAATGTCTAGCAAGTAGATACTTAATAAGTTTTAAAGACATGGGTAAAGTTCAAATGCAGAGCTGATATGACAAAGATGGTGGGGTAGGGTAAGTGGCATATGAGAGGAGAAGGGCCCTCAATATTTTCTTTGGCAGTACCCCTCTAAAAAAGAATCCAAAAGGTAAAAATGTTAATTTATAGACTTTTAAAATAGGAATTATTTTGCATTATGTTAACACTGAAGTAATAGTTCTCAGGTTGCAATAAAGCTTGTTAGGTACCAGCGTGGAGAGAAGAGTGAGATTGTTGACTAATTCTTAGTATCTTACCATCTATGTAACGAAATAAAAGGAGAACCGAATTGATTTTTAGGTACAGGAAAATGTTCTGTGACTTATGGGGCTAGGAAAAAGGGAAGAAGTATGTCAAATGTTAAAAGGAAGTGGCCTGGTGCCAAAATAAATGCAAAACAGCATTAAGAAGCATTGGTGACCTGGAGAGTGAACGACTGGTTGTATAAGTTCCTAATGGTTGAGGACGGGATTTGCCAAAGAGAGAAGCTGTTCGTTAACTTCTCCCTCATCAACATTTTCCATTGAACTCCCTGGGAACATTTTTCTCCTTTTTTCCCATGGGAATGGATCTTTGATATATTTGGAGTAAGTGCAGAAGTAAGATTTATTTAGAAAAAGACACTTAGCATTCGATTTGCTTGTCCACGTGGTGGACTACATATCAAGAATACAATGCAATTATGGATATCAAGGAAACAGTATAAAGCAGAATGTAACTATACATATACGGCCATAGGAAAAGCTGATATGGGAACTGAGATATTCCAGGGTGATTAAAGGTAGGCAGAGTTATTTTGATTACATTTGAGCCTATCTTGCTTAAAATTATACATGTGGCTATACAAGAGGGACCAAAAAATCCCCAGAATTATCTTGTGTAGGGCAGGCTCCTTGTAGTACAGGCTTCTCCCACTAGGTAAGTGTTCTAGGAACCCATTGGCATCAGGGGACCAGTCAGCATTGTTGTAAGATGCTGCATTTAGCTTCAGTGAAAATTTCTTTGGAGATTCTTTCAATGCATTTGCCCATTTCATGATGGGTCATTTACATAAACAACCTGCCTACACCATGCTTAATGTTTAGCAGTTTTTAACCAAGAATGGTGTGACCCCCATGCTCTACCCTCCCTATTAACCCAATCTCACCCCAAGCAACCTTTTATTGTTTCTTTGGATGAAGAAAGTCGTCAAAGGGAAATGTTTTCCTTATGTGAAAGAGGTGAAACAAAAAACGGCAGAAGCACAAAATGGCACCAAATTCGACAAGTTTGAAAACTGTTTTGAGTCGTGGAAAAAGTGTCTTGCATCAAACGGAAAGTACTTTGAAGGTGATTGAAGTTTAAACATGAAAGAATAAATACACAATTTTTAAATAAATATGTTCCTGGTTTTTTTGGGGGGTAGTCCTCCTTGTATGATCTCTTTGAATCATTGATATTAAAATCATATATATCATATCATCTAGACTTTCCTTTCCACTTTGAATGTGTCATTTCTTTAAGATATTCATTTAAAGAACTCTTTAGTTTCCTAAACTTTAGTTGCATTTTAGATCTTAATGTAATTGGTTTAACATTTCCTCAAATTATATCTTTTAAAAGCCATATAGTTCTGAACAAGTTAATTTTGGTCATTAATTCATTCATTCTAGTGAGAATCTACTATGTGACAGGCACTGTGACAGCACCGAGGGGAGGATAGAAATAATAAAATCACAGAACTTTATCATCAGGAGCAACTGTTTTCAGTGTTGAGATCCTTCTACTCACAAGATGTTCTATGCAAAACTGAAAGGTTCAAGTTACCAAGTGTCTCAAGCATCGTGTAGGCAGGTTGTTTATGTAAATGACCCATCATGAAATGGGCAAATGCATTGATGCACTAACTCTTCCTAGATCTTCCAAAACACACGAAATTTGCAAGCCCTTTTGTTAGCCTTTGCCATCCATCTGTTTAGGCTTTTCTTCTTTGTTGAATATGTCTCTTTAAAATTAGAGCTTGTCAGACAGCTTCACCTATAGAGATTTCTTTGCATAATTGATCTTTCTAATTTATATAGAATTATGTCATTGATAGGATGACATAGTTTCGAGTAAAGCTTAAGTCATAATAGAAAACATACACTGGCATAGAATGTCATGCAAGATGAAGGTGCCATCATATAGAAAGGAAGTAGAGATACCAAACCAACAAAGAATACGTAGATTTTAAATATCTTTACAACTAGGAAAAATACACTGGTGAGATGGGGCTGGGAGTAGGGAATGGTAGTTAGCATTTGGCTCCAGGTTTTCCTAAATACAAAGACCATCCACTTCCACTTCCCAGGCAGCTGCATTTGGAGAATTTACCTGTCAGGATCACCGATGTCCTATTTCCTGTTTTTGAAGTCACAAACATGTGATCTTCAGAGCCCTTGACCCCTTAGAATTTTTTTTATTAAGAGACCAAATATGATAGCAGATATTAAAAATGCTTCAAGCAGATGAGACATAGAACTGAGCCTGACATGTGGTATTAAAAACATAACAGGTGCATCTGAAAAAGAAAAAAAAAAAAAAGAGAGAAAGGAAAGCATTCTTCACTTAAGAAAAAAAAAAAAAAAACCCCAAACCACCTAAAAAAAAAATCTAGTTAAGCCTAAGGGGGATGATTAGCTTAGTATATCTGCACTTAACTGATGAGAGAAAATATAACTATGTTTTAATTGCATAAAAAAGGCTGAGACAATTTGGCATAAAAATCATTGTTACAGTTTTAGAAAAAAATATACAACATTTGCTGCACTACCTTTAATTAATTATTATTATTTTTTACACTTGGAAGGTGAACGTTTTTAGTGAAAAGTCAATGAAGGAAAGAGCATTTGGCATCATTACAAGATTTGAAGCAAGTTCCTATTCTTTCTGCCAAAAAGTATTTAGGATTGATTCCAGCTCATTCTTTCCGCCAAATACCTATATTTTAAATTTTTCAATATTTTCAATGTTTCAGAGCAAGTATGAAATTACCACCTTGATAACCCAGTACATTTAACTGAGAAATCTTTATACTCCTTAGAAAAAAACCCAAAGAGTATACTTTTAAAACTCTGTTATTTGCCTGTCTTCTGCTTCACAATTTGGGAGAAAACATTCTAATCATGTTCAAAGCCGATATGGAGAATTCTTTTTTTAAAATTTAATTTAATATTTTAAAATTGTACAAGTCAGGATTGCATACATAGGTGGTTTAGATATAAGTTCTTTGGTGCACAGCTGAATGAGAAAGAGACAAACACATAGACATACAAATGAGAAAGTTAGTTTTCTGACTCCTGTATGATTCTTCATCTTCTGATCCATATAGAGAATTTCAAGAGCTTTGGTGTTCGTGGCTGTTTACGACCTTTACCGTCTGAGTGAAAAAGGGCAAGAATATTCCTATCTCCTTCCATAGCAATATATCCAGAGTTAGTAAACTAAGGTAAGTGAATTAGGCAAAATACCTAGTAAAATACCTACAGCACGTATTATACTTTTATGTCTTAAAATAATGTTGTAATTTGTAAAGCTAAAAATCTTTTCTTTTTATTCTTCAACTTCCAGATATTTGGATGCATCTTTCTCTTGTATAAATCTCAAGGACATACAAGCTTCAGTGACCCTAAAAGGGACAACATGGAGGACGTTAAGAGTAAATCATTTAACACCCAACTGGTTTTTTAAAAGTATAACTTGTCTTCTTTCACTCCACCATACATTGTGCCAATTAGTTTCCTAGTAATCATTCTAATTATGTAAGAATATCTTTCATTTTTAGTCCTAATTAGTCCCCCTCTTCTTTGAGTACCTTGAAAAAAAAAATTACTCAATTTTTAGTGATGCTGGTTAGCTTTACTTACTCCTTCTTCTTGTGGCTGATCTGAGAATTGATTGAATGTTAAACATCATTAAATAATAACTGTGAGCCGGGCTCGGTGGCTCAGCCTGTAATCCCGCGCCTTTGGGAGGCTGAGGTGAGTGGATTGCCTGAGCCTGTGGGTTCGAGACCCACCTGGGCAACTTGGCGAGACCTCATCTCTACAATAAATCAAAAATCAGCCGGGCGTGGTAGTGCGTGCCTGTAATTCCGGCTACTCGGAAGGCTGAGGGGAAGGATCGCCGGAGCCCGGCAGGTCGAGGCTGCGGTGACCGGGAGCGGCCACTGCACTCCAGTCTGGGCGACAGAGTGAGACTCCAGCTCAATAAAATAAAATAAAATAAAATAAAATAAAATAAAATAAAATAAAATAAAATAAAATAAATAAAAAAATTAAAATAACAACTGTGATCCACAGGGTACATCTACCAGAAGATAAATAGTATTGCTAGTTTATCAGAAGTTTAAAATTTTTATCCCCTCCCAAGTGAAATTTTACAAGGGTATATTTCTAAATGCCATCTATTTTCTGAATTAAAGAGGTAAAGAAAGAGTGCCTTGGATATCCTTTTATTTAAATGTATTTTCGACCTTCGAGACCGTATCCGCTCCGCCGCCGGTCCACACCACTCCAGCTCACCGTGGACGATGCTGTCGCCGCGCTCGTCGCTGACCACGGCTCCGGCGAGCGCAAGGACGGCTTCGCGGGCGACGACGCCCCCCGGGCCGTCTTCCCTTCCATCGGGGGACGCCCGCGGCATCAGGGCGTGACGGTGGGCATGGGTCAGAAGGACTCCCACGTGGGCGACGAGGCCCAGAGCAAGAGAGGCATCCTGACCCTGAAGTACCCCATCGAGCACGGCATCGTCACCACCTGGGACCACATGGAGAAGATCTGGCACCACACCTACAACGAGCTGCGCGTCGCCCCCGAGGAGCACCCCGTGCTGCTGACCGAGGCTCCCTGAACCCCAAGGCCAACCGGGAAAAGATGACCCAGATCATGCTCGAGACCTTCAATACCCCAACCATGTATGTGGCCATCCAGGCTGTGCTGTCCCTGTACGCCTCTGGCCGCACCACTGGCATCGCGATGGACTCTGGGGACAGGGTCACCCGCACTGTGCCCATCTGCGAGGGGTACGCCCTCCCCCACGCCCTCCTGCGTCTGGACCTGGCTGGCCGGGACCTGACAGACGACCCCAGGAAGATTCTCACGGAGCGTGGCTACAGCTTCACCCCCACGGCAGAGCGGGAAACTGGGCGTGACATCAAGGAGAAGCTGTGCTACGTCGCCCTGGACTTCGAGGAGGAGCTGGCCACTGCTGCGTCCTCCTCCTCCCTGGAGAAGAGCTACCAGCTGCCCGACGGCCAGGTGATCTCCATCGGCAACGAGCGGTTCCGCGGCCCGGAGGCTCTCTTCCAGCCTTCCTTCCTGGGCCTGGAATCCTGTGGCTTCCACGAAACCACCTTCAACTCCATCATGAAGTGTGATGTGGACATCCGCAAGGACCTGTACGCCAACACGGTGCTGTCCGGAGGTACCACCATGTACCCAGGCATCGCTGACAGGGTGCAGAAGGAGGTCACTGCCCTGGCGCCCAGCACGATGAAGATCAAGATCATGGCACCCCCTGAGCGCAAGTACTCCATGTGGATTGGCGGCTCCGTCCCGGCCTCGCTGTCCACCTTCCAGCAGATGTGGATCAGCAGGCAGGAGTACCACGAGTCCGGCCTCTCCATCGGGCACCGCTAGTGCTTCTAGGCGGGCTAACGAGTGATGCCCTTTCTTGACAAACCTAACTTGTGCAGAAAACAAGATGAGATCGGCATAGCTTTATTTGTTTTTTTTTTGTTGTTGTTGTTTGTTTTTTGTTTTTGGCTTGATGACTCTCAGGATTTAAAAACTGGAACGGTGAAGGTGACAGCGAGTTGGGGCGAGCATCCCCAAAGTTCTACAGTGTGGCCAAGGACTTTGATTGCACATTGTTCTTTTTTTTTTAATAGTCATTCCAAATGTCGTGAGATGCATTGTTACAGGAAGTCCCTTGCCCTCCCAAAAGCCGCCCCACTTCTCTCTAAGGAGAGTAGCCCAATTCTCTTCTGGTCCACACGGGGGAGGAAACAGTATTGCTTTTGTGTAAATTATGTAATGCAAATTTTTTTAATCTTCGCCTTAATACTTTTTTATTTGTTTTATTTTGAATGATCAGCCACCGTGGCCCCCTCTTTGTGTCCCCGACTTGAGATGTATGAAGGCTTTTGGTCTCCCTGGGAGTGGATGGAGGTGTGGAGGCGGCCAGAACTTACCTGTACACTGACTTGAGACCAGTTCAATGAAAGTGCACACCTGAAAAAAAATGTATTTTCTTATAATGTTTAGTAACAGCTTTAATGGGATATAATTAAATGCTGTATAATTTGGCCTTTTAAAGTGTGCAATTCAGGATTTTGAAGTGTATTCATAAAGTTGTGCCATCATCACCACTAGTTAATTCCAGAACATTTTCATCAGCCCCCAAAGAGAGCCTGTACTCATTATTCTCATCCTTGCCTCATCATGGGTCCTGGCAACCACTAATGTACTCTCTGTCTCTGTGGATTTACTTGCTTTGGATATTTCATATAAATGGAATCATCAAATATGTAGCCTGCTGTATCTGATTGGTTTATTTCATTTAGCGCAATGTTGTCAATGTTCACTCCTGCTGTGGTATTTGTCATTATTTCATTCTTTTCTTTGGCTGAATTCTACTTCATGAATCTACTGCATTTTGTTTATCCATTCCTCAGTTGATGGACATTTGGGTTGTTCTCACTTTTTTTTTTTCAGTTGTCAGATGACCTTTTATTGAAATATCTTTCCTTCTTGCTTCTTAACTAGCTACACAGATAGCCGGAAAGTGAGAAAGCAGGATTTATTGAAAGAATAGAGAAGCACCCACAGTGGAAGAGGACCCAAAGGGGTTGCACCTCTTCTCACTTTTTGACCAGTGGAAATGATGTTATGAACATGTGTGTACAAGTTTTTGTGTAGACAAATGTTTTCAGGTTGCACCTCTTCTCACTTTTTGACCAGTGGAAATGATGATGTTATGAACATGTGTGTACAAGTTTTTATGTAGACAAATGTTTTCAGGTTTTTTGGGAATACATCTTAGAGCAGAATTGTGGAGTCATATGGGAACACCATGTTGAACGATTTGAGGAACCGCCAAATTGTCTTCCAAAGTGGCTGCATTTCACAATCCCACTGGTGATGTGTGAGGGCTCCAGCCATCCATAGCTTCACCAGCACTGCTTTTTTTCTGGATCTGTCCTGTTCGTATCTGTGGAGAATGTGCTCCACATTATATTTATTAGATATTTTGTAGAAAACGCTTCTGCTTTTCCACATCTCTATTTCTATGACTATAGTCTATTCTAACCTCCTTTCGTCTTTGCACGATTGCGACAGCTTCTTGTTTGCTTCCCATGTTGTGTCTTTCTTGCCTATATGATAGTCACAGTGAGCTTTTAAAAATATACATGGCAAATATAAATGTTATTTCAGAAAGCACATGTGAATTTTTGCTGTGGACACTTCTGAAAAAACCACCAGTACAATTTGAATTTTTCAGGCCCATTACATTTGGATTTTTATTATTTTCAATATACCTCTGAGTTTTTGTTTTAGCACTGGCGAAGAAAGCTATGCTTCATTTGGGTTTTATCTGCAATACATTTAAATTAGAACCAGTGAAAGTCAAGCATCTCTAAGATGATTCTAATAGCTCACTGATACGGAGTGCCTTCTATGTATCATGAAGTTTTCTAAGTACTTTTCCTATGTTAACTCATTTACTCCTCATAACAATTACTATGAGGTAGGTATTATTAAGCTTATTTTATACCACAGGGGCAATAAGGGCACAGAGAAGTTAAGTTACTTGCCTAGGGTAACACAGATGGAAAGAAGGAGATTTAGGATTCTAACCAAAGAATCTGGTTCCAGAGCCCACATGTGCAGGGTAAACTATACTGCTGGGCAACCCCCTCAGGTCCCCTCCCAATGTGGGAGTTTTTCTGTCCTCTCGATAAATCCTGCTTTCTAAAATAAATAAATGAACAAATAAACAAACTATACTGCCTCTCTGTAGCCACTAAACAATACTGCTTCTCTGTCTTACTTAGTGTCTGAAATATATAAGATTTAAAACAGTACGTGATGACTAAAATTTCTTTGCTTTGACCTGATGTCTGTTGAAGAAATTAAGTGTTTGAGACCCATGGAAAGAAGGAAAAGGAGAAAAATTTGACCATTTTCTGATGTTCAATATGGCTTAAGGGAGATTTTAAACGTTCATACTCTTAATATCTTTTGTATAATATCACCACATATAATGATAAGGTTGATATTTTAAAAATCCATGTTTGAAGACCCAGAGGTCTACAAAATTAGTCCCGCCAAACTTAAAAACAGTAGCTTGAGCTAAAAAGTACTGGATTACTTAATGGATAACTTCTAAAAGATATTCTTAGAAAAATAACATTTTTGAAAATTTCATAATTGTTAACGTACAATTATTATATTGCCTGCTAGTTTGTGTGATATTCCTCCCACCCGAACCTTTTAAACCATCGAATAGAGCATTGTGTGTTTCCAAGCATTTACATTCAATTTGCTAAATGTCACCAGGGAAAAATAAAACAGAGAGGACATCAGCTAATAACATACTTTTACATTCCGTCATCCTGTGCATGGTTCCACGTCTCCCATGCTGACCTAATTTGCCATGACAGGAACATGGCCTTGATTTCAGAACATTCCAACTGTGGCAATCACTAAACCTTATTGGGAATTTTTGCCCCCTTAGCAAATTGAACCAGATTGCTTTTCTCAGGACCATTTGAGATGGGTGTCTGTGAACAAGGGAGTGGGTTCTGAGTGGAGCTTTTATATTACACATATACTCAGGCTTGATGGAAATGTATACCATTGGGGTATCTGACTTTTTTACTGGGGAGGTAGATTTGAGGAGAAAGCAATTAGAAAGCCTATTTTATTAACAGTCCCTAACTGTGTGGCCTTGGACAAATTTCTTTATCCAGTTTCCTCATGTCTAAAGTGAGGATGACAATAATATCTATAGATAATAAGAATGTCTAGATGTCAGAATTTATCCAATAATTAGATGATGATTCACTCTATGTAAGCATTTAAAATAATAGCCAGCATTCAAAAATGCTAATTTAAATGATTATAATTTTCACTTTAATATTTTTAAGAATAAAAGTCATTCTATGTTAATAAGAATACATTATTTTTAAATTTTTTGACTGGCTCAGTAAATATAATATATGAATTGTATTATATTTCTTTTTTTCTTTTTGGGACAGGGCATCTCTCTCTCTCTCAATCTGTTGCCCAGACTGGAGTATAGTGGTGTGATCATAGCCTCAAACTCCTGGGTTCAAGCAATCCTTCCTTCTCAATCTCCAGAATAGCTGGGACTACAGGTGTGCACCACCACACCAGGCAAATTTTTGCAATTTTTTGTAGAGACGAAGTCTTGCTATGTTGCCTAGTCTGGCCTCAAATCCCTGGCCTCAAGAAATCCTCCCACTGCAGTCTCCCAAAACACTGGGATTGCAAGCATGAATGATTTGTGTTATATTTCTATAAAAACTATGGTTCACCGATATTGATCATAGGTCTGTAAACCATGATAAGGTTGTATATTTTTAAAATCCACATTTGTAGACCTAAAGGTCTACAAAATTAAACTTGCCGAACTTAAAAACAGTAGCTTGAGCTAAAATGCACTGGACTACTTAAGGGATAACTTCTAAAAGATATTCTTAGGAAAATAACATGTTTTGAAAATTTCACAATTGTCAATGTCCTATTATTATGTCCCAGGTTCCACCAGTCCACAGGTAGAAGTGTTATTTCATCAAGATTAATAGTTGACTTCCGATAGTGCCTGCATCCTACCTGTTTGGCCCAGGAAGTCAGTCCCATGCTTTTACATTTCTTCTGGGAGCTCCATGTGCCTGGAGAAATTTTGCTCATCTTCTGCTATTTGAGCTTCTTCATCCAGGGTCCTCTCCAGCTCCCCATTCCAGCAGCCCTAGGGAGACTGATGTGCTATCTACAGCTGGGCCACCTGATGCCCTCAAAGATGTGGGACAGTGACATGGACTAGAATCGCTGCCCTCAAGCTCTCAATCACTCCTTGCTGCTTGGACCCCTGAGGGAGCACTACCAGAATCTCACACTTTTTATCTCCCTAAACTTCTCACATAGGAAAATATCTCAGGCAATATTTTGTAGATATTAGACTGATGTTTTTAAAAATCCCTTCTTGAAGTCACATTATCCTCAAGATCTGAGCACGCTGCCTTTAAGTGTGAACCACTGGCTTATAGCTGAAGGAGGGAGAGCCCTAACACTGCCTGAAACAGCATTTAGATCAGTGTCCATTCTTTTGAGCTCTTTAATGAGGCTGTGGCTTTGTGGAAAGGTCTATAAATAATACTTAAAAAATATGTTAAGAAGTGGACCTGGAGGCTTGAGAAGAAGGTCTCAAGATGCTTTTTCACTCTCAAAAAATTACTGAAGACCCCAAGGAGCTTTTGATTTATGTGGGTTATTGACATTTACTTAATAGAACTCAAAATTGAGATGTTTACAAAATAATTATATATACAATCATGTGTTGCTTAATGACAGGGCTGTGTTCTGAGAAATGTGTCATTCAGCAGTTTCATCATTGTGTGAGCATCATAGAGTGTACTTACAAAATCCTGGATGGTAGAGCCTACTACACACCTAAATATGCTGTAACCTATTGCTCTTAGACCACAAACCTGTACAGCATGTTACTGAACTGGATATTATAGGTAACTGTAACACAATGGTAAATATTTACGTATCTAAACATATCTCAACATAGAAAAGGTCTATGCAGAAATCTGGTGTAGATCTTTTTATAGATACTCAATAAATTATAGCTATTATTTAAGAGGAAAAACATTAAAAAATGGTCCACCTGTTTAGGGCACTTACCCCAGATGGAGCTTGCAAGACTGGAAATTGCTCTGGGTGAGTTCATGAGTGAGTGGTGAGTGAATGTGAAGGCCAAGGGCATTACTGTACACTACTGTAGACTTTAGAAACACTACACACTTGGGCTACACCAAATTCTCCCCCCCGAATTTTATTTCTTCAGTAATAAATAACCCTTAGCTTACTATAAATTTTTTTACTTTATAACTGTCTAAAATTTTTAAAACTTTTTGACTCTTTTGTAACAATACTTTGCTTGGAACAATTGTACAGATATACAAAATACATATATTTTTATGTTCTTAGTCTATAAATTCGACAAGCTTTTTTCTACTTAAAAATTTTTTTATTTTTCTTTATTTTAAAACTTTTTTAGCCAGGCTCAGTGGCTCAGCCTGTAATCCCGCGCCTTTGGGAGGCTGAGGTGAGTGGATTGCCTGAGCCCACGGGTTCGAGACCCGCCTGGGCAGCGAGACCTCATCTCTACAATAAATCAAAAATCAGCTGGGTGTGGTAGTACATGCCTGTAATTCCGGCTACTCGGAAGGCTGAGGAGGAAGGTTCGCTGGAGCCCAGCAGGTCGAGGCTGCGGTGGCCGGAAGCGGCCACTGCACTCCAGTCTGGGCAACAGAATGAGACTCCAACTCAAAAAAAAACAAACAAAAAAAACCTTTTTTGTTAAAAATGAAGGCACAAGCACACACATTAGTGTAGGTTTATGCAGGGATCATCAGCAGTATCACTGTCTTCTGCCTCCACATCTTGTCCCACTGAAAGGTCTTTGGGGTAATAACATGCATGGACCTCTCATCTCCTATGATGACAATGGCCTTCTTCTAGAATACTTCCGGAGGGACCTGCCTAAGGCTGTTCTACAGTTACTTTTTTTTTTGCATGTAGAAGGAGCATATTCTAAAACAATAAAAAGTACAGTGTAGTAAATACATAAAGCAGCTCCCAGGTAACAGAGATTTACTGCTGGGGTAACAATGAAATGAACTGGCATGGAATCCTCTTTCCTTTTGCTGTCAAGAGAACCCTGAGACTCCATGTCTGAAAATCCCTAGTTACCATCTTGGAGACAAGCAGGGGGTGGACCAGCCAGGTTGGACACTTGTGTAAAAAAGTTTAAGTTACCTAAACATCTCGAATTGACAGGCCGACCTAAATTAACAAATTGTTATAATTTGAATGTGTTCCCTAAACTTCATGTATTGAAAAGTTAATCCTAGAAGTTATATGTTGATGGTATTTGGAGACAGGGCTGAAGACTTTGTAAGAGAAAGAAGAAAAACCTGAGCTGCCCACTCTTGCCCTCTTTCTATGTTAAGCCTTCCACCAAGTTATGACATAGCAAGAAGATCCTCAAAAATGTCAGTACCATGCTCTTGGGCTTCCTGACCTCTAGAACCATTAAATATGTAAACCTCTCTTCTTTTTTTTTTGAGTCAGAGTCTCACTCTATTGCCCAGAATGGAGTGCAGTGGCATGCTCACGGTCACAGCACACCTCAACCTGCTGGGCTCAGGCAATTCTTCTGCCTCAGCCTTCCAAGTAGCTGGAACTATAAGTGCGCACTACCATGTATGGCTTATTTTTTGATTTATTGTGGAGTTGAGATCTCACCAAGTTGCCCAGGCTGGTCTCAAACACTTGAGTTCCAGCAGTCCTCTCACATCGGCCTCTCAAAGTGCTGAGATTACAAGCTTGACCCACCGCACCCGGCCTAAACCTTTATTCTTTATAAATGACTCGGTCTGTGGTATTCTGTTTTAGCAAAACAAATGAACTGAGACAACTACACTACTAAATGTAGTTTTTCCCCTTCCCTGTGACCTAACAGGTTGAGATCTCACTCAAGATTGAAATTATAGAGATGCTATATTTCTTTTCATGCTTGAGTAAAGTGTCCTTAAATTAGTAACTACCACTGTTTAACTAAGTCTAAGAAGCATGTAAGAAGACATTGCACTATTTGTCTCTTACCCTCACTGTTTCCTGTGTCTCCATGTCCAAACTTCTCACCTCCTTCCACCCAACCATACCCTCATCCATACCACCTTTTTTATATATGACTTGTAAGGGGACTGGTCTGCCGATTCCCCATCAAATTTTTGTTTGTGGTAAGTAGATTACTTTACTTTGCTGTGTTTATGTGTATGCGTGTATGATTTTAAGACTATGTTCTACTCAAAATCTTTGAAAGTATTATGTTTTAAGATGCTAGAGCCAAAGCATTCTTATAGGTGAGATAAGTGTTTTTTTTTTTTTCTGGTAGTGTTCTTTTTCATACATTTTTGGTTTGTAATACTGTCTCTAATCTGTATTACTGAGGTGACGCACTGAATTTCTGCTGTGAGTCCCTATTCTTTATTTTATGTACTGAGCCCTACTCTATGCTTCTGAATGGGACATTTGAGACAGAATAGTGAACTTCCTTGTTCACTGGTTTCCTTACCCACTGATTTTCACCAACAGAGTAACTAGTTGGGTATCAGAGGGAGGGTTAAAAGTGAGGTTGCCAAGAGATGGTTGCATATCTCAGATCACAGTTCTGCCAGGTGTCACTGTCCTCACAGCCGCTCTTGTCTCCTGGTTCTTTAACAGCTCTGGCTCCCTCAGACTTGTGGATGGCAATGGCCTTTCGCTCCTGCTAGCCCTGGCATTCTCCCTGTGGCTTCCCTGCATACTGTCCTAAGCTTTGTGAGTGGTTTTCTGTTCCTCTTACTACACGGTGAGCCATTGGTTCTCTCCAGGACCATGACTGATATACATGGGTGTGTTCAGTTTATCTAAATGACTTTATCAGTGCTAATATAAGCCTCTCTCATTTTATTTATAATGCTGTCTCAAGAACCAAGAATCTGAAATTACTTGTAAGTTAAATGCACCGTTTGACTCTTTCTTTTTTTTTTTGAGTTGGAGTCTCACTCTGTCGCCCAGACTGGAGTGCAGTGGC